>NC_053155.1:160783535-160893535 GCF_016835505.1 Polypterus senegalus
TATAAAGCACTCACCACAAATCATTGACCGTGTAAGCTGGTGTTTTGAAATGGATTAATAGCCTTTATTTGTTCATTTACTTCTTCAATATGTATGGATTCTATACACTCTGTGGAGTCTATACTTTTTTAATTTTCCATTACCAAAATGTACCCAACATATTTTGTGCATATCTTGTTTGATTTTGAACATAACTGCAGTTGATTAGGTCCCTAAATATGCTTTTTTGTTGGTCAGCTACTAACCTCTTTTCATTTTAACTACCCACTTCTTGTTCTGTGGCTATCAAACTAATTAATAAAAACTCATCCTTTATTATTGTCACCATTCAATATTACTTCCAGAGTATGAAGAGGGCTTCAAAGATCATTACTGATCCAACTTACCTAGGGCATCACCTGTTCCAAAGACTTCCCTCTGGAACATGTCTTTGTGCAGTGAAAGCTAAAATAACACGTCACCTAAACAGTTCTTTTCCACATGCAGTTATTCTTACTAATCAGATCTGAGCTTTTACTCAGTATCTTTGTATACTTACACACTAGACTGTCTGCTCATTTTAATTCTAATGTCTTTATTTTTTTGTATTGCCCTTGTATTTGGCATTATATTTTATAATTTTATATTTTAACATTTTATGCTTTATCATTTTATATTTATCTTCTTTATTATAAAAAGCCAAATGGGGATGCACAAACCAATGTGTTTCTTCGTGCCAGTCCCAAGGCCAGATAAATAGGGAGGGTTTTGTCAGGAAGGGCATCTGGTGTAAAATCTTGCCAGATCAATATGCGGACAACAATACAGATTTCCATACTGGATTGGTTGAGGCCCAGATTAACATTGGCCGCCACCAGTAACGTTAGCCAACAGGGTGCTGGCAGAAGTTGGGCTACTGTTGGTCGAAGAAGGGGAAGAAGAGGGGGGAGACGTGTCTCAAGCGGAGGAAAGTAAAGTGAGAAGAACTGAGGGTAGGAACATTGAATGTTGGCAGTATAACTGGTAAGAGGAGAGAGTTAGTAGATATGATGGAGAGAAGGAAGGATGATATATTGTGCGTGCAAGAGACTAAATGGAAGGGGAGTAAGGCCAGGTGGTCAGGAGGTGGATTTCAATTGTTCCATCATGGTGTGGATGAGAGGAGAAATGGGGTAGAAGTTATTCTGAAGGAACAGTATGTCAATAGTATTTTGGAGGTGAAAAGAGCGTCAGACAGAGTGATGATTATGAATTGAATGCGTGATGATGAATTTTGTTAGTGCATATGCCCCGCAAGCTGGTTGTGCGATGGATGAGAAAGAAGATTTCCGGAGTGAGTTGGATGAAGTGACGGACAGTGCATCCAAGGAGAGTGGTGATTGGAGCGGATTTCAATGGACGTGAAGGGTGTCACACACGCCAACTTAGGGGACAACTAAAGGGCTTGAATAAAAGTAATTCTATGCTTCAACAGGGAGCGGCAAAGTGCACTGATTCTCTCTCTCAATTCCTTGCAGACCATTCTTGGGAAGTCCTGCCCAGTTCCGGGGCAACCAATGACGTCACTGCCGGTTCCAGCCCTGATGACATCACTTCCTCTACTTGCATTTAAAGGCCACGATTTTAAGGCAGTAAGTCAGTTCTGTTTTGGACTCAGTCGTGTCAATATGTCTGTTCTTTTTAATTGGTTTTGCAGCCGGGAAATATTATACGGACAGTTGCCCTAAGCCTTTCCAATGTCTCTTTCTCATTCTTGTGACCAGTGGCGTAGTCGGCAGGATGGGAGAAACCCAGAAGGAAACAGGGCTGGACCTGAAGTATGACCATGTGGGAGTGTATCGGGGCTGAGTTTCCAGGTGGCGGGTTTGTCCCGGATTTTGGAAAGAACCGGTGCAGACTCCACTCCCTTTATCTAGTTCCAGGCCACGTAAAATACCTAGGGAGAGTGTTAATGGGACACACAGACGTGGGCTGGTATCTGTGGGGGAAGCGACAGGGACTTATTATGCTCTCATGGAGGAGAGGGCTGTCCTCCCCTCTGGGGCCAAGGTCTCAGAGAAAAGTGGGGTTTCTCCAGACCAGCAGGTGAGGGCTTTGCAGGAATGGAATCTGGATCCCAAGAGATCTATCCAAGAGCAGGCTGATGTTCTTTGGGAAACGCTGGCGGAGTGGTTAAGACCCTCCGAGTGCTCCACCTTTTAAATTGTGAGAAAAGTAGACTGCTTTATTCTTTTAAATAACATTCTCGACCATTTCACCCAGCCAGTCTGGGGAGAATTTTCTAATATGAACGAGCTTATCAAACTCGTGTGTGCGCTTTCAAACACCCTGTCAGTGGCTCATATGGGAGTGGCAGTTGTTAAGGTTTTAAGGTAGAAGCCCTCTTCGATTTCACCAGCAACATTTCTATTGTTGATCACCGGTATGTACTGCCACAACATTGGATAAAATCAAAGACCAGTATAACTTGTGTACAAGGAGATATCCGACACTATAAAACCGCCCAATGTTTCATCAGCCACTGAGGGTTTCTAAAAAAAAATCCTCGTAGCAGTCCTCCCAGATCCACCTTTTGCTGTGATTCTAGGGCGGGACTGGTCTAATAGTAAAAGCGGTGTACTGCTGAACACTCCCAAACCTAATTTAGGCTTAGTAACCGATGGGAATAACACACTGCAGGTGTACTCAGACGTCAGAGAGATGTGGGGGGGACACGAGGAGGATAGGCCTGTCTGTCGCAGGCCATTACATAATCAGATCGCATCTCGACGGATCGGGATAATTCTCCACCCCTTGAGGTCAGACCGGATCCTCTAAGAAATTTGTTATAGAAGTTGTTGCTTATCCCACGGACCTTCCGGCGGCAGGTCTGTGAGTTAGCACGCGCCCACATCCTAGGAGGCCATCTGGGCACCAAGAAGACATTAGAGTGTATCAAGCACTGCTTTTATTGGCTGGGAATTAATGAGGAGGTTCACCATTTTTGTATCTCTTGCCCAGAGTGTCAATTGCGGCAATTTCCTGGGAGGGACTGTGCTCCTCTAATTCCCCTTCCCTTAACTGACGTCCCATTTGAGAGAATGGGGTCAATATAGTGGGACTCCTGGAGCCCTCAGCCCGAGGACATAAGTATATATTAGTCCTCATAGATTATGCGACCTGATATCCAGAAGCTGTTATGTTGCACTCAGCTACGTCCAAAACTATTGCACAGGTACTGGTAGGGATCTTTGCCTGAGTTGGCATCCCGAAGTTTACCTTGGAGACATTCAAGGATATGGCCAAATTACTTAAAATAAAGCACTTAAAGACAGTGGTGTATCGTCCTCAAACTGACGGTCGAGTTGAGAGATTTAATCAGACTCTCAAACAGATGTTTTGCAAAGTGGTAAGCGGGGATAGGAGGAATTTGGATCAACATTCTTTTTGCCTACAGGGAAGTCCCTCAAGCCTCAACTAGGTTCTTGCTCTTTGAATTATTATATGGACGACAACCCAGGGGTATATTAGACATTTTAAAGGAAAGTTAGGAAATAGATGCACTTCCCTCAACTAATATATTAGAATATATCGCGCAGTTACATGATAGATTTGGGAAAATTCAACCTGTATTAAAAAGTCACATGGAGGAGGCGCAAGCAGCACAGGTCTGTTATTATGACCATGGCATGACTCTCTGGGAGTTCCAGCCAGGGTATCGTGTCATGGTGTTGGTTCCCACCTCCCATTCTAAACTACTAGCCCATTGGCAAAGACCATACGAAGTTAAGGAGAGGAAAGGTCTTGTCGACTATTTTGTGAAACAGCCCAATCATGGGCAGAGCGAGTGGATATACAGTATCATGTGAATTTGCTGAAACCTTGGAAGGAAAGGGATCCCGATCACTCCTCCTGCCAGTCCCACTCATTCTTTGCTCAGACAAGTATACTTAACTTTGGGTTAGACTTAAACAAAAGACAGAGACGAGAGCTCAAAGCAGTTATCGCGTCCATCCGGGAAGTGGTAGACAAAAAATCCGGAAGGACCTCTCTGATTGCCCACAACATTGTGACCGAACCTGGGGTTATAGTCCAGGAGCGCCATTCCCAAGGCAAAGAATGCTGAAATGGAGATTGAAATGCTGGACTTAGGAGTAATAGAGGAAAGTTATAGTCCCTGGTCCAGCCCAATAGTCTTGGTTAGTAAGACCAATGGAAGTTGGATGTTTTGCAATGACTTCTGTCGACTTAATCAGCTTTCCCGATTTGATGCTTATCCAGTGCCTCGAGTGGGCAAACCTCCTTGAGAAGCTTGGACAGGCAGAATATTTGACCACACTTGACATGACAAAGGGGTACTGACAAATTCCTTTAACGGACTCCGTAAAGATCAAGACTATGTTTAGCACCCTTAGTTGACACCGGCAGTATCATGTCCTTTCATTCTGGTTACATGGGGCTCCTCCGACCTTCCAGCATCTGGTGGACAAAGTGCTCTGCCCCCATAGCATGTATAGTGATGCCTATCTGGATGACGTTGTCATCTATTCCAGCACGTGGAAGGAGCACCTACAGCATGTCTGAGCGGTATTACAGACACTGGAGGAGGCCGGTCTTTGGATCAATCCAAAAAAATGCTTTTTTGGGTTGAAAGAAGCCAAATATTTAGGCTACCTGGTGGGTCGTGGTACTGTGAAGCCACAGTGGTCTAAAGAAGATGCCATTTTGAAATGGTCCTGTCCACGAACCAAGAGGCATGTCCAAGCATTTCTCGGTTTAGCCGGGTACTACTGCCGGTTTGTACCTCGGTTTTCAGAGAGAGCTGCACCCTTGAGTGATTTAACAAAGAAGAGGGCCCTAACAATGTGGTATGGACCGACATGACAGAAGCTGCATTCAGTGACTTAAAACAGGCCCTGACGTCGGCACCAGTTTTGAAAGCACCTAACTTTTTGCTTCCTTTTATTCTCCAGATGGACGTTTCGGACACAGGCCTAGGAGCAGTGCTGAGCCAAACCGTCGATGGTGCTGAACACCCAGTCATGTTCCCAAGCCGAAAACTGCTGGATTGGGAGACCAGGTATGCAGCAGTGAAAAGAGAGGCTCTTGCGATCAAATGGGCAATTACACAGTTGAGGTACTACCTCTTGGGTCATGAGTTTACACTTGTCACAAACCATGCACCCTTGTAGTGGACGGTCCTACACAAGGAGTTACTAGGTGGTTTCTTGATCTGTAACCTTATATATTTTCACTCTCCACACCAATGCCGATGCTCTCTCTCGCATTCACGACCTCTCGGTGCAGGATGCCCAAACCAAGATGTCTGGGCTTAGGGGGGTCCTTATCACACATGCCCGCTTAGGGGACAACTAAAAGGTTTGAATAAAAGTAATTCTATGCCTGACCAGGGGGCAGCGAAGTGCACTGATTCTCTGTCTCAATTCCTTGCAGACCATTCTTGGGGCAACCAATGACATCACTACTGGTTCTGGCCCTGATGACATCACTTCCTGTACTGCATTTAAAGGCCGCCATTTTAAGGCAGCAAGTCAGTTCTGTTTTGGACTCAGTCGTATGAACATGTCTGATCGATTTTGCAGCCAGGAAATATTGTACGGGTGGCTGCTCCAAACCTTTCCAATGTCTCTTTGTCGTTCTTGTGACAAGGAGAAGGTGAACAAAGGAGATGAAGAGGTAATGGGTTGGTATGGTGTCAAGGAGAGGAATGAAGAATGTCAGATGAGAGTGGATTTTGTGAAAGGGATGTACATGGCTGTACTGAATCCGTATTTTAAGAAGAGGAAGGAACTCAGGTAGATTATATCCTATGCAGGAGGGTCAATCTGAAGGAGATTGAAGATTGAAAAATGGTGGCAGGGGAAACTGAAGTTAGGCAGCATAGTATGGTGGTCTATAGGATGATGTTGGAGATCAAGAAGAGGAGGAAAGTGAGGTCAGAGCGTAGGTTCAAATGGTGAAAGTTTATAAAGGAAGACTGCAAGGTTGAGTTCAGGGAGGAGGTACGACAGGCACTGGGTGGCAGGGAAGAGATACCAGATATAATGAGTTGTATGAGAGGTTGGACACTAAGGAGGGAGTAAAGGACCTTTACCAATTGGTTGGACAGAGGGACCAAGCTGGGAAAGATGTGCAGAAAGGTTACGGTGATAAAGAATAAAGATGGAAATGTACTCACAAGCGAGGAGGGTGTGCAAATGGAAAGAGTACTTTGAGAGACTGATGAATGAAGAGAATGAGATAGGGAAGGTTGGATGATGTGGCAATTTTGAATCAGGAAGTGCAACAGATTAGCAAGGAGGAAGTAATGACAGCTATGAAGTGGATGAAAAAGGCTGTTGGTCCAGATGACATACCTGTGGAAGCATGGGGGTGTTTGGGAGAGACGGTAGTGGAGTTGTTAACCAGATTGTTTAATGGAATCTTGGAAAGTGAGAGGATGCCTGAGGATTAGCGAAGAAGTGTAATGGTGCAGATTGTTAAGAATAATGGGAATGTGCAGAGCTATAGTAACTACAGGGGGATACAATTGATAAGCTACAGCATGAAGTTAAGGGAAAGAGTAGTGGAAGCTAGGTTAAGAAGTGAGGTGATGATTAGTGAGCAACAGTACGGTTTCATGCCAAGAAACAGCACAACAGATGCAATGTTTGCTCTGAGGGTGTTGATGGAGAAGTATAGAGAAGGCCAGAAGGAGTTGCATTGCATCATTGTGGATCTAGAGAAACCATATGACAGGGTGCCTTGAGAAGATTTGTTGTATTGTATGAGGAAGTTGAGAGTGGCAGAGAAGTATCTAAGAGTTATACAGGATATGTACGAGCGAAGTGTGACAGTGGTGAGGTCTGCTATAGGAGTAACAGATGCATTCAATGTGGAGGTGGGAAAAGGATGCTAAAGACAGAGCTACCAGGCAAGAGGAAAAGAGGAAGGTTTAAGAGAATGTTTATGAATGTGGTGAGAGAGGACATGCAGGTGATGGGTGTAACAGAGCAAGATGCAGAGGACAAGAAGATATTGGATAAGATGATCCACTGTGGCAACCCCTATTGGGAGCAGCCGAAAGAAGTAGGAGAATATTTATCTTATTTACTAGCAAAATACCTGTGCTTCGCAGTGGCGAGGTACTGCATTAAAATTTTTACTAAGAAGAAAATTAAACCTTTTTAAACTGAGGGAAAATACACCAATAATTATTTGTTAAGGATCTCTTTGTATACCACATTGTTAGTTCGGCCCTCCGGTTGCAATATGACCAAACTGTGCACTGAGCTTACTCTTGAGCATGCAACGTACAGTTGGCCATGTGAAAAGTAATCTTGTCTAAAATCTTACAGCTTGGATTGCTGCTGTCATGATCGGTTTGAGTTTTATGGTTTGTTTCAATTATGACAGCATTTGCAGGACTTGTGTTGAAGTGATATTCGGCATCTGTCAAGCGTTGTAAGCATACAACCGGTTTCATCAATAACTTCACATCCAGGTTTTGAGAGTTTAAACATTCATAAACATCAAAGTGTCCACTACTGAAATCGTCATCTGTGAATCTAAGATGTTTAAGAGGCCTTGGCAGTTGTCGAAAGGTGTAAAACATTTGGCCATTTCGGTACACTTGAAAGCGACAACCAAACAATTCAGCGGCAGCCATCAACTGACATGCAGAACCATAGGTGAAGGGCTTAAGCATTTCACTCTTATAGTGCTCCTGTGTAGTATAATTATCTCCTGTACCGTCATCAGTCCACACCTTGAACCTGTCCCAGTCACTCAATACATAAGACACAATGTTCCTCCGGATATCAAGAGTGAGCCTGATACGGCCGTGTAATATGTAACAAAGAGAATGTAAAAGGCAGGTGCCATCTCCAGGCATGGAAACCACTCGGTAAGTGACAGTTCTTTGATCGATGGTGATCACCTTGATAGACATGTTAATGGGGTTACGGTTGGAATGATAAAGGAAATGGGTACTTGAACAATGTAAAGTAGATCTAAAATACCTACACAATAACTATAATCATAATAAATGAACAATAAAACAGCAGAGAAGCCGTGAATTAAATTAAAAGGCTGTAGTTATCAGCAGGGAGACGTGAATCCCGTGGCGTAGCAAGGAAGGGAATGTAGAGACTGGAACGACAGACGGCATTATATAGGCAGGCAGCCAACAACATGGGAGACGTTGGGATGGGGGACCCAACTCCGCCTCACACGGTGACCGAGCTGCAGGCTATGGACATATATATGTACGTAAGTAGGATTCAGTTAGCGTTGGGAACCCACATACCAAATTTCTTGAAGATGGGCCCATAAGTAACAAAGACCGTTGAAAAGTTTAATATGGAGGCCGACAGTGGCATCATACCACCGAAATAAGTACGTACATCGGTTTTGGTTAGCGCAAGGAAGCCACCTACCAAATTTCGTGAAGATGGGGTCAGCCTTCTACCTACACGGGAAGTTGGAGAATTAGCGACGTTGGAAAGTTCAATATGGCGGCTGACAGTGGCATCATACCATCGAAATAAGTACGTACATCGGTTTCGGTTATCGCAGGGAAGCCGCCTACCAAATATTGTGAAGATGGGGCCATAAATAAGAAAGTTCAACATGGCGGACGTTGTTGACCGTTATCGACTGTTATGACCGTTACGTGTAGAATTTTGAAATGAAACCTTCTTAACTTTTGTAAGTAAGCTGTAAGGAATGGGCCTCCCAAATTTCAGCCTTCTACCTACACGGGAAGTTGGAGAATTAGTGATGAGTGAGTGAGTGAGTGAGTGAGTGAGTGAGTGAGTGAGTGAGTGAGTGAGTGAGTGAGTGAGTGAGTGAGTGAGTGAGTGAGTGAGTGAGTGAATCAGTGAGTCAGTGAGTCAGTGAGTCAGTAAGGGTTTTGCCTTTTATTAATATAGATTATGTGTTGTCCTTGTATGTTGCACCAATACTATCAAGACAAATTCCTAGTACACATTAAAGCATCTGACCAATAAAGTGAATTCTGATTCTGATTCTGAGATTTCTCTATCACAGCCAAGTCCTCTGTCTTCACCAACAACACCACTCTGCCCAAGGGGGAGATCAGCTTCTACATTGGGTGAGTGTACTGCAACATGGCAATTACCCACTTTTGGCACACATGATTTTCTGGAGCATTACTTCTTCCTCCTCCTCAATGTTCAAGTTAAACAAGAAAAAAGACAAATCAAACACACGCAAAGCAGACAAGACACAGGGACAATAAAAATGTTATGGAGACAAAACAAAATGTAGATGTTAGTTTGATTATGAATATAAATAGAACTTCTGCTCAAAGAGTGTGATAGAAAGCAAATTTGTCAGCTTCAACCACACATCTAAGTAATTAGCAGTGAATGAGCTGGCACTTGGCACTCAAAAAGCTACAGTGCCTATAGTATAATCACTTTGTTGTTTATATGCTATTTATATAAATTACTGGAAAATTCAGTATCAATTTGATATTTTTTACATTTTCATTTCAGGTTATATTTTCAGTAATATAAGTAATTTATCAGTGTTTGGTTTAATTTATCTGTGCTTCATCTATTTAATGATTGTTGTGTTGATGAGCATTAAGACAGTAAAGGATTATTCAGATTTGCTTTTTTACCATAACAATGCCAGTTGCAACTTTTATTGTAATTGCTAACAACCTCCAAACCATAAATGTAAGAAAACCATTTAGAATTGAATGATATTTAAGTGGTTATATTAATGAATCTCACAGCTTATGGGTATATATTCATTGTAACCTGTGTCATACTACTCTAGTTACCACTGCAAGGAGAGTGAACAAAGGAGGATGAATGGAGTGCAACAGTTCAAATAAGACTTATATAGATTTGTAAGATTTACATATATTTATACAGTATAAAAGATTTATATCTTTGGGGATTTCCATTTAACACTGAAAGAACACAGTGCATTCAATGAATATTTAGGTGATCCTCATAGATGCTTCATGTACTCAGGAGTCATTGTCACATCAAAGCTAATGGAGAAATAAATATTTTCCATGATACATTATTATCATTACATTATTGCTTATTATGACTTTTTATTTTTCTGGAAACGAAGCTCCTGGCCAGTTTTCTTGACAATAACAGATGTGGAAGGGAGGTGCTCAGGAACATCTTTACTATTTCTGCAACCTCACCATTGATGTATAACATGTTTTACATTAGCACATGCAAGTAAGAATTTTGCTGTACTTTGTAAACATTACAATTGTTAAACTATAAACCTATCAATCAATAACAGAAAAAATGTTCTCTTTCATCACATCAGTTCTATTGTTGTATGTAACCCAAGCCTCACAGGCAAATCGACATGTCACATTTTGATTTTCAATGACCATAGAGACTTTTCATGTTATATTGATAATTAGCTCCAAAATACATAGGCTATACCATTGAAATGATTTTATTACCTCAATCCTGTGAGATTATCACTACAAGATTAAACATTTTTATATTATTCATATACAAAGATTAAAGTAGTGATAATAAGACACAAGCTCTTGGGACACCATTACAAATGGAATCCTGCAGCTTTACCAGCTACTTTTCCAGAGAAAAATAATTCTGAATCTGCTAACACAAATGACCTCACTGTTTTATCAACAAAGTTAAGAAATGATTAAGTTAAAAGGAGAACTGGAGTAAATAATACGTATCCAGATAAATGCTTGGAGATTTTAGAAGTAGAAGAATGTCATGAAACCTCAGGGCTACTGCATCCTTCACTGATCAATTTGCTCAAGTGAACATATGAAGAGAAGTTGGCTTTGAGTCATGCCACTACTTTGACTATGACAAACATCAAGGTGACAGGTGCCTGAATCTTGTTACTTAACTGTAATTATTTTAGCTCAAATATTTTTGTGTAATTTTCATTGTGAAATATTTTAATTGTTTCACAATGTATACTTAGAAAACAAAAGTATATAATTTTTTCCAAGGTTCAAAACTAAAGATGTAGTTATTTCTTAGAAATGTTTTGTTTAAAGCAAAGTCATTTTTTATTCAAGTTATGTGCTAATTTTGCTGTTTCCTATGATAAAATATGCTGTTATTATGTGTGAAACGTCCAGAAATCATGCAATGCTATGTCACTTATGTGTCAAAGCTTGAAGCATTACAGTTTATTACACTGGAATTAGACAGTTGTGTCAGTTGGCTATTATAATTGAGAATTTCCCCTTGGGATTAATAAAGTTTATGTAATCTAATCTAATTTGCTCTTAGTTTAATGTTATCGTTTACTTTCTGCTCATTTGCTCATCTTTATTCATGCTAATTATCTTTTGAGAATACGGCAGAATATTGGACTGTTTTTGTGGGAAGTGTTGCCATTTTTACTGTTTTTTTCATGGGAATCCACCATGCTGTTGATGGTAACGATGTCTGCTGCTATGTGAACAGATGGTGACATCATCACATTGCATTATAAAAGATGGTGGCATATATAAATTGGCATCTAAACTTGGTATAATTTGTCATCAACATAAAAAGATGACAGAACCCATTATGAGAAGAAACTGGACACACAAGGATCTCAATCAGAGTACATTTTTGTTATTAAATTGTATGGTAAAAAGGTTTAATTAAGTTAAGGAAAATAATAAAAATGTAACAGTACAAAAAGGTGAATAGTAAAGAGTCAGCAAATCAAAGCAAAATGTAAAGTGGAAAAAAGAGTAAGGAGAAACTAATAGTAAATTTTAAAAAATGAGCAAAATGCATAAATGAGCAAAAAATATGTAACAAAAATTGCAAAAAGATTGAAAATATAAAATTTCAAAACAGAATCCAAAAACAATTAAGTCATCATTCTAAATTCAAAAAATAAGTAAGTCAATGAATAAAAAAAGAAGAGCAAACAACTGACAAAGTTAGCAATGATTTGTAGCTGCTCTAATGTGACCACCAGACATTATGTTATGACAGCTATGGCAGCCAAAATAACAAAGAGGTGACACCTCCAAAATAGCCCACAAAACAAATCTCATCCCAAAGCTGTTGTGTACACGGTACGGTTTATCCCGGCTTATGTTTAAATCCTTTTTCTTGTCTTTTATGTTTATGTTTTATCATTTAAATATTATCATTTATGTTTTTATGCTTATTATTTGTATAATTATGCATTTTAAATCAGTTGCGATTACAATTTATTTTCTATGTATAAGAGTTCTGTCTTCTTCCTTTGTGGGTGGTTCCCCAAGATGCTCGGCCATTTGTCAATCTCTGTTAAGGGACTGCTTCCAGCCTTATAAAGGCTCACGGGAACCTTAGTCCCTCTGAGTTGTGGTTGGTGAATTCTCCTCTTATTGTTTACAAGCTGTGCTACCTGTAAGAGAAAGGGCCTCAATTATAGTGTTGTCTGTTAATTGGGTGTATCAGAAGTAGTTTATAACTAAGTACTTTCTATATACAATATTTGTAGTTTTTTTTTTTTTTATAATGGGTTAATATTATTGGTTGGTAGTATTGTATAGTGGCTAAGGCTTTGGAGTTCAGACTTAAAACTCTAAAGTGTACATCCTGCTACTGACAATATGTGACCATTAGTAATTTACTTCAACTACCCGGGGTTCAAAGTGTAAAAAAAAGAGATGTAACAAATGGTGGTAAAGAAATGTTGTAGATCACCTTGGCTGAATACATCAGTCAAGTTGTAATATTATTAAGTCACTGAAGGTGCTTACTTTTGAACATGCTATAGACAATTGTATATGAGTAAAACATTCCTACATTAGATTAATATTTGCTTTTCCTAGTGACTTGGCTTTTGTTAATGGTCATTGTAAAAATAATTGTACAGGAAATTTGATTATTAATGATTTAGTGATAATGATTAATATATGTGTACAATTTTTCCATTTGTTTACATCATTCACTCAAGTATTTATGGTATTTTTCATCAGTTGTTTGAAGTCCACAGATGAGAATGCATATGTAAAGAATTTTAGAAGAGTGAGGGAGTAGAGAGGGACATCATCATTTAAAATAAGCAGACAGATATGTAAATGTCAACCACTAAGGAGGGAAGGAATGAGTTGTAGGGTTGACATCAATCCATAAATTTACTGACAGTCCAGACAAATATGTAAAATTTAAACCTACTTGTAATTCCGTAAATACAGTTGACTATCTGTAAAAAATATTCTGTTAAGGACAGCAACACTACATATTAATCTCATTTTAATGTATGAACGCATTAATTTGTTCTGTATGTACTTGTCAATTAAATATCAGAAAAACCCATGTACTGCCAAGATGTAAGTGCATGTGCTTACTGCCTACATTTTAACAAATTGGTTTATCATAGCACAGTAAAAATACTTTTACAGTTTCTTATGGTGATGTTGGTCATGTATGGAGTCATGCTTGTAGCGGGAAGCTTGGTGGTATTGGCAAAGCTAGAGGACACATTAGTGGAGTAGAGAGAAAGTAAACTTTTTGCTTTAAGAGTATCAGTTAAAAATGCCCGAGGTGAAGGAAGTGTTGACAGACAAAAGCACAATTTAAAGTTTGCAACCATGGAGGGGGTCCACTTTCAAACTCTGTAAATGAAATGTATATTTCAATGGGGTAGACTGTGGTAGATCTTTTAAGTTTAAACAAATGCCATTGGTCCCTGCTTGTGTTGGGTCTAAGGACACAGCTTTTTCTGCTCCTTCTCCTTATCTTCCTTTTCACTTCTAGAGAAGCAGCACCAAAGCTGACAGCCACAGCTTCTGGCAACCAAACTGAAACCTTAAAATGCTCTTGCTAAGCATGCATTCCGTGCTTTACCAACCTTTTTCTTTCAATTTGATTCCTCAGTTTCCACACCAAACCTAAGGTAGACTGTTTTTTTCCTGTCCACACTATTAGTCAGTGATGCTGTTCATCATTGCTGTGCCAAACATAATGATGTCTATTTAATCCTGTCCAGGGCACCTTCCCTTCATCACTTGTCCATCCATGCTGTTCGTCAGTGGTGTTGTTCACGTGGCCTATCAATCATTTCTGCTGTGACCTTCATTTGCATAAATGGCCCTTTCAACACAGCACAGTCAATGAACGTTAGCATAGCTACAGATTTAACTCCGAAATATTATTATATCAGGTTGAAAATGTGGGTCATTCCCTTGATCAAATGAGGGAGCTGTGCAAATTATGGCAGAAATTGGTCCAACAGTATGAATTTGCATACCAGACATCCATATTTAAATACGTAGACACACACAAACAGATTCTGAGTTTTATATATTACATTACAGCTTTTTGAATTTTCTGTCTTTTTGACATTTTTTTCTCTGTGTAAAGATTTTGTGTTTTAATTTATGTATTGGAACTTTGTTACTGTGGTTTGCCTTTTTTAAGCAACTCCTTTTTTGCTCTTTTGAATGTTTTCCTATTTTTTACTTTTTGATTAAAAAATTCTTACTTTTATAAAGATTCCTTGCGGGACTTGTCTCTGCTCCCATTGGACTTATTTCTCCCCCTGGTATGATGAATTGAACATTGTGAGACTATTTGCTATTTTTTTAACCTTAAGGCTTATTTCCTTTTTGAGGTCTCATCAGGGTTTAAGCCTCCTATTTTCGTGTGCCAGGCTTGCCTCTGGTGAGAACTTTTCTGTGAGCCTCACCTCTTCACTGTTTCACAAAGCCAGATCGTCATGACATAGGAAAGCCTGGCCACAGGAAAACAGGTTTGACTAAGCTTCATTTGGTTTGGTTAGGTTTTTTTATAATTCAAAACAATAGCAAAAGAGTCCCAAAAACCTTGAAATATGTTTCTCCAGAAGGAGAATTGCGTATGTTCTGAGCAAACACAAGTACACAAAATCTTATAAAAAAGAATGTTTATTAAAAAAAGGTGAAATATGAAGATTAAATGAACAAAAAAGAAGTTGTTACAGGCAATCAGGGTAAATAAAATCCCAAAAATAACAATCTAAAAGAGTATCCTTAATCCAGAGCCACAATACATCAATAACTGAAAATAATTAAATCACAAAGAGCACAATACTTTCAATTCAACCAAACATCAGAATTACATTAGAAATGAAACTATGATTGACAGGTGACCCGTAGCTAGGCAATCACCCAGAAAATACAAGGAACATGATAGAACATTTTTTCATGCACAGAAACCAAATAAACAAAAAAAATAAATCAAACTGATATATAATACATGACTGGACAATAAGAGCATAAAGAAAATAAAAAGAAGCACTTTAAACATGCTCTTAATAGGGAGTTAGGAATTTTTGGTGTTATTTTGACTATAATTTTAGTTTTTTGTTTTGGGCATAGTTACTAGTTTGTTTTTTGACTCTACTGACCTTGGCACATTTAAGTCCTTGTTTTTGTCTCCTACATCTCCCTATTCATTATTTTCCTTAGTGACCTGTCTTATTCCATC
Organism: Polypterus senegalus; assembly: GCF_016835505.1. Classification (NCBI taxonomy): domain Eukaryota; kingdom Metazoa; phylum Chordata; class Cladistia; order Polypteriformes; family Polypteridae; genus Polypterus; species Polypterus senegalus. The sequence goes on from NC_053155.1 coordinate 160,798,949, forward strand.
GTTGACAGTACAATAAATTAAACTGGCAAAATCGCAAGGACACAATAAAATTAAAGCAAATGACACTCTATTCAAACTAAATACAGGTGTGTATAGCCCTAAGGTGTTATAGCTTGACCTAATTACAGCACCGATTGGCAATTACCTAAAGTAATTACTCATTCCACAAGCTAAGTATAAAGGGGAAAATAGAATTACCTATTGATAAATACTAAACAATACCAAACGACCAAAATTAAAACAAAAATAAACATTATGAAGAATAAAATTAAAATAAATTTGAGTTAACACCAGTTGAGCAAGGTTAATCAATATTCCAAGCCAAACATGTTCACAAAAGTGAAAAAAAAGTGTAATTTTAGGTAATAAGCCTCTGTATTATTGTCTCATTAAGGCCACATTAAGCATCTTTAAGCATATTAAAACTGCAGTATAAGGACAATTCTTTAAATGTACACATTGGATTTGGGAAAGAGTGAAAGACATTATAAACCATAGATACCGTAGAAGAAACTGAAAAAATAAGATGAGACACCTTGATCAGCAGTTTGCATAGCTTTAATGTAATAGATATGGCCATGAAATGATTGACCCAAAATGGTGGCAACAAAACCTAAACAAAAAATAAAACAATGATAGAAATAATGAATAACAAGAAAAATAAGCATAGAAAGTCTAACATTAAATGGTGCCAAAACTGAGATTCATTATAGTAACTTTCGTTTCATTTGACCACTGCCTTATTGGTTTTAAATGTTATTTTCAGGTTTTAGAAGATATAGATTACTTAGAAATAAGTACATTAGAGGGTCAGCTGAGGTTGGACGGTTGGGAGACAAAGTCAGAGGGGCGAGATTGCGTAGGTTTGGACATGTCCAGAGGGGAGATGCTGGGTATATTGGGAAAAGAATGTTAAGGATGGAGCTGTCAGGTAAAATGTAAAGAGGAAGACCAAATAGGAGGTTTATGGATGTGGTGAGAGAAGACATGCAGGTGATGGGTGTAACAAAACAAAGTGCAGAGGACAGAAATATATAGAAGAAAATGATCCACTATGGCAACCCCTAACAGGAGTGGCCAAAAGAAGAAGATAAATTGCATTTTTGCATATTCTTTATACTTAAGTTTTTGTTTTGACTGTGTGAATAATTTTTAACATTTTAATTTTCTTTTTTTTATCATTCCATACAAACATACACATTTTACAAAACTAAGTTCAAAACAAATCAACCCCCACCCATGTGAAGGAGAGCTAGGCTAACAGAGTAAAACTTTAACAGTAGGGAAAATAACTAGATAGATAGATAGATAGATAGATAGATAGATAGATACTTTATTAATCCCAAGGGGAGAGTACCCAAGGTCAGAATATAAGTTGCTTGGAGACAGCTGTCCTTCTGTCCTACTTATGATGTGCTACCTACCAGTTTCTATATTTTCTCACAAACCAAGTAATCAGTGCTAAGCAATTTATAACACCATAGCATATTTTTTAAATTTATTTTAGCCCCACTCACACAGTTTTAATTTTTAAATGGAACCAAAAAGGTTGATTAGGAGACCAGAGTCCCCAGGACCCCACATGTCCTGCACTTTGATAAGTCCCTTCATACAAATCAGCTGACAAACATTAATCTCATAATTTATTCAACTGTTTTTACAATTAAAGTCACACACTTTTGAAATATATGTCAATTTTTAATTTCTAGTTTAAAAAAAGTACTTAAGACATTTAAAGTGAAAAATTAAGAACTGTCATAAACTGAAATTGTTTATTAAGTAGCAGAGATGTTAGGCACATAGCAGAAGGAAACTCAGCTGAAATCAAAGTTTGAGACAATTTAACTTAACAGATTGTGTGTTGTGTCAAAAAAAATTATCTAAATTAAAAGTTGTAAAAGTAATTAAAATCAAAACCAAAAACCTCTAACTAGAAAACTGTCACAAAAACAAATTGTTTCTCGAAGTCTTTCCTTTATTATCAAGAGAATTCAGACAAGACTTAATGCAAGTGGCTATCTTATATTACAATGCTACCATGATGTCAAACATGCACTATTGTAGTGACCACACCCATTAAATAGCAGAATTCAGCCCAATAAATATACAAAGTGGTAGTGCCAATGAACGAGAAACTACACAAAATGACATTAAAATGACATAACTGAAATAATATTAATATAATAAACATATAATACAAATAAAAAACTGAGTGTAATTTGCATAATCCTGAGAGTGCTGACCTGTAAAATACTAGAAAACCAGGCAAATGAGAAGTTAGTTTAGTTACTATACGAATGCTGATATTCAAAGTTGTAAAGAATCTTTTACCACCACGAATCAATTTGCCTTAAAGGGCAAGATGTTTTACGAAGTGATACAATCATATAATGAAAGGACAAGGACATGTATAGATGTCTGCCCTCACCAATGTTTACTGAGCAGGCAAACTACTCACAGACAATGAGGGAACTTGGTGATGCACATAAGAACTAAAGAGCTTAAAGGGAAAGTAGGCCAGCTACCCACCAGCTATAAAGATTTTTTATTGCTTTGCTTTTTTATTGCTTTGCATTACTTGCTTCCATCCCCCTTTACTTTATTACAACAACAATTTATTTTTATATAGACCAAAATTACACAAGGGCTTTAACAGGCCCTATTTAATTGACAGCTGACCCAAGCCTCCAGCCTTGACTCTCTAAAAAAAAAAACAGGGACAAAAACTCCCAAACAACCTTACAAGAAAAAAGGAAAAAATCATGGGCAGTTCAAAGTGACACCCCCTTCCAGGTAGGCTGGGCATGCAATGGGTGTTAAAAAACAGAGTAAAATACAAAACTGAAAACAGACTAAAGGTAGTCCTTTTTTTCAGAACTAGATGGCTGTTATAAGAGTACAACAAGAAACAAGAGTCTATCACTTAGATGTCTTTATTGGAATGAACTGAGATGGATCTGCAGAATTTTCAATAGACCATTTTTGCTTGTTTTGGCAAACATAATAAATAGTCTTCAGCACATACTTCCTGGAGGACAGGTTGCAAGGCCCCCACAAGAGGGGGGCTGACAGGGCTCTAGCCATGGGGCCCGGGATCAAAGGGGCCCGGCACGGGATGAGTAGATATTATTCAAAAACAAAACGTATGAACAGAAAGCAAGAATTGATCCTACAGCGTTGAGTGTCAACTTCAGCATAAAATATTTTGAAAACTAAAAACAATATGAAAAAAAGTTTCCGATAAAAAAATTTCTGTATACATTTTTCTACAACTTTCTCACTTTGACATTTTATGAATCCAAATAAAACATAGTCCTCTACACTGATAGAAAATTTTGATATTAATTGCTGATTTGGTGTCATATAGTTTTATATATTCTTTATTTATAAATATTATAAACAATAAACTTAAACAAATTATACATGGTTTTAAACACAATTAAATAAGAAATACTACACAAAAAAATTAAACATTTACGTCACTTATTTCTGCAGATATAAAGAGTTAAAGTTAAAATTTAGATTTTCTTCAAAATTGCCGCCATTTTCAAAAAGACGTAATTTCCGGCTTTTTGCAAGAAAACTGAGGTCTGCGACAACCGCCATTATTTCAGTCAGAAAATTTCCTATAGGAAACCCTACATTAGAAAAGTATATCAAAAATGCCAGAGTACATGAAAAACTCGTGAGAAAGTACTATTCGAGAGGCGAAAGCAGTTGCTGAGGTAGTAGCAGTGCAAACTCAATTTCCAAATAACCGAAAACCTTCTACAGAACCAGAATATGATTTCAAAATTTTGGTAGTTTTCCCAGTATTGGATTTTATCATCAGCGATTTAAAGACAACATTTGAAGCAGAAGATGCCATATGTGAATTATTCTCACCCATTTTGAATTTTCAGAACTTCGACAATGGTCAACTCACCGCAAGAGCTGCAAAACTTGTACATGCATATGCAGAAGATCTGTCAGATGACATACTGGATGAAATCTTTCACTTCAAAATTATTTACAAGACAGTTTTTGGTGTTTAAAAAAGCCCAATTACAATTTTGAATGCAATTTACGACAAAAAACTTCAAGGTATATTTGCCAATATCTGTCTCGCTATTAAATTGTTTTGTACAGCCCCAGTTACTGTTTCTTCAGCAGAAAGATCATTTAGCAGATTGGCAAATTCATTAAAAACATGCCAAAGAATTACAACTAGTCAAAAACGACTTAATCATCTAGCAATACTGTGTATCAAAAATGATTTAGCTAAACATGTTGATTTTAGTGAGGTCATTGAAAATTTTGCGTCAAAGAAAGCTAGAAAACAGATTTTGCAATAATTTGTGATACTACTGTAAGTTTTTCATTAGGATCTTTACTTTATAAATATATTCAATAAATGTGCGTAATACTTCTTTTGTTTTTGCATCATTAACCTCGCTTATTTTATTTTAAATCCTATTGGGTATCATATTTTCCTTAACCCTAGGTGAAGGGCCCGCCAGAGATCCTGGCCTAGGGGCCCATGTTAGAATGTTGGGGCCATGACAGATTGGCATGCTTTAAAAAGAATTTAGGGTGCAGATTCTAGGATAAAATGAGAGAAGAAAGATAGTTTGTTAGTAGCATTTGCATTGACCATCAATACCATAATGTTATTATTTTTGAGTGCAATAGTTGGCTAGGAGAGCCTAACCAAAGGAGAGAAAAAAGATGACAGTCCAAGTCTCAGGGCTTTCTGGGATATCAGCACCTCTCCACTACCACGAAGGATGTAGCAACAGAAAAGCAACCACACCAGTCTACTAGTTGTCCAAGTTTCACTATGGCCTAATTTCCAAATTTCCTTATACATTGGTGTTTTAGAAGGGGCTAACAAACATGCATTTGTGCAATTTTCTCAGGGAAAATGACACACAATAATTAACTATACACTAAACTAAATTATTGTGTTTTTAACCTACACTTAACTATTGACAGTGTCTGAGCTCTGAACATTTTCAAGAAGGCTATTTCAGAGTTGGGGAACTCTATAACAGAGCTGAGTTTTGACTTTATCTTGGTACTACTAGGAGATCAGAATATTCAGAGCAAAGATGTCATGATAGATGGTATTTAAGTAATAGATTGCATAAATATTCAAGGGGAAACCCTTTTAATGCTACATAGATTAGAAGCAGGATTTTATAACCAATATGAAATTTGACAGGTAACCAGTGAAGGCTAGACAACACTGGGCTAATGTTATCAGATTTTCTGGTTCCTATGAGTACTCTAGCAGTAGCATTTTGAACCAACTGAAGTTCATTAATAGAAGCCACTGAGAGTCCAATTAATAGTGCATTGTAGTAGTCTATCTAGAAGATTATAAATGGATGCACAAGTTTTTGTGCATCTTGCATAGTCAGAATACATCTCAATTTTGCAATGTTTTGTAGATACATAAATGCTGTATTACAAGCATTACTTATGTGAGCATTAATGGATAGATCAGCGTCAATGATGACACCTAAATCTCTTACAGTAGCCATTTATATAGACTGAAAATCAGACTGTCTGTTCCTTACAGCTTTATGGCATAGTGGCAATATTTTTGTTTTTTTGGAATTTAACAGCGGAAAAGTATTACTCATCTAGTCTTTAAAATATATTAAACTTTGGTTATTTTAAATAAAAATTTTAAATTAAGAACAACTCAAGCTGCAGGCAAATCTATGAACAATGCCTTTAGGCAGATAGAATTTTTCACATAATATCTTAATTAAATTCAACACTTAATCAAATATATTTTTATGACCAACACCCTCCAAACCCCACCTCATCAACCACTCTTCCCCAACTTAAATTGGGCCGATTTAGAATAAGCAATCTACCAGATTCTTATATTTGGCAAACTGAATGCAAACCTGAAAATTTAGAGAGAACTAAAACACATTCAAGGAGAATGTGAAAAACTCTAGACAAATAGTGGCAGTGCAGAGATTTTAACCCAGGCTTCTGCTGCTCAGCAGCAACAGAGATAATCACTGTGCACCATAGATAGAAAGATAGATAGCACTTTGTTTTCAGAGGGGAATTAAGCTTTTTAAAGAGGCTGAGTAAATAAATATTATATTATTCTCACCAGAATGACTAAGAATGAAAGAGCACGAATAGGAAAGAAAATGATCAAACCTGGATAGCAGATCAGTTTTGAATACTTCCTGCCTTTCTTTTATTTTTCCTCCTGCTCTTTGCCTTCTCTGTCTTTGGACAAACAGCTCTTGCAGTATGGTGAAATGGAGCTATGCTTGAGATGGCAGTGCTGAACACAAGAGTATTTAATACACTGCACTATTAGTTTCTCAGTGTCTGTTATATTTCTAGGAGTTGCAGATGTATGGTACCTTTCAGATCCTCTTTGCTCTTCCAGCATCTTCTCCCAAGTTTGCAGCTTATCTGAAAGGCAGCCAAGACATGCCAGTGCACAGGTCAGCAATGACTGCAGCAGATAATTGGCAAATTTTAAATCCATTTGATTTGTAGTGGCAATTACCAGTTATACGCCAGAAGCCAGAGCAAATCGAATGTTATTCAAAACTAGTAACAAGTCAAACAAGTTCAGAAACAAAAAGAAATTCAGAGAGAATATGAAGTTTATTATTATTACTATAATTTTTATTATGTTATGTTCAAAGGATATTATGATATTTAGTAATAGTCAAAGCTCTCCCACACCTCTTTTTTGTCAATACATCTCATCTTGACTTTCCTCGTGTTCCTTTTCCCATGACCTGCTATATTCTTACTGGATATAAATTAGAGGTCATTCCAGGACTACTAAGTTCTCTGTCTCTCTTGATCTTCTGATTGTCCACCATCACGAGTCTCATTGCACTAATGTTGCTTGTTTCTTTATGCAAATAAACTATGTCTTAAGTCCAGTTCATTGATCAGACTTATAAGAGTTGTTCTGAACTAAAGGATCCTCTTATACCTTGTATAATTTTGTTTATATTTATGTTTCTGTCATACGTGGAGATATCTGCACAATGGAAAATGCAGCAGAACGTTCTCAGTGCAGTGATAGCGGCAACACACTTTAAAAAAAGACACATTACTCTGTATCACTGGTCACATTTAGAAGAGCTCTTCAGTCTTAAGGACCTAAAACAAAACAGCATAATTATGTGTAAACTACTGATAAGTAGTTAAATACTGAATACTGTGTAATTTGCTTAACTGCACAAAAAAACCCTTCATCAAATTTACAAAAACCAATGGATGAAGGTTAATTTTTAAACTAGTAGGGTTTTTAAAATACAAGCTAAAAAAATAATAGTTAATTGCACTGAAAAATACCACAGAAAATACCTAATTAGCCAATTGCTGTTGCAAACAAAGTAGTGCCCAGTAAACCAATAAGCTAGGAGTACAGACAGTACCATTTTAAGATGTTCCTCTTCAGTCCACTTCCTTGAACATGCATAGTGTGCAATGGAAATGTTGTAATATTAGCAGACATTTTCTTTGTAAGAATAAGGGTGCTTGCAAAATGTTTGGTTTCAAAAAGCTTGACACTGAGAATTGTAATAAAGAGTGCATAACATCTGTCTTTTGTGGTGCATGTGACACCCAAGAATTAGTCAAAGGAAAGACTTAGCAAAGAAAACTCCTTCAGCATTATTCTGATGACATACATGAGCTGTATTTGTCTAAACACACACTTCAACAGAACAACAATTGACAAAATAGAAGTAGTTCTGCCTATCGCCTAGTAACACCTGCAACACTCACTTATTTAAGAAAATACATTACAACCAAAACAATTTTATTACACTTCGTTAATTGATGTAACATTTTGTTATTTAGAGATAAATTGTGTTTTGAGTTTTTAAAATTTGCTTCTTTATTCTGGTTCTGTGCAGACAGTACTTCCCTAATGTCAACTCTGAACAGCAAAAGAAAGTTTGGGGTGCCAACTGGGTTGCCTCTTTTATTGTCCATGGACAAATGGAAAGGGAAGAAAAATAAACAATGGTGGTGTGCATCCCGTATGTGGGAAATAACAAATGTGGATTCTGAAATCTATAGTGGAGCTCTGCCCGGCAGTCACTTAGGCCAGTAATTGATGCCTCCTTCTTGAATGACTGGAACTTTATGGTGGCTTTATTTCAGCATCTATATGTTACAATGGAGATTTAAAGGCAATATGTGTTCATGTTCTATTAATAGGCTAAAAACACCCAGTTCTATATGAAGATCACTCCTGAGTGTGCATTGGGCTTGAAAAATCTTACTTTATACCCAAGTTATATTAGTGTATGTTAATCTGATGACTATACAATGAACAACTAAATACAGATATAAATCCTTTTCTTACCTTTTGAAGCCTTCAGCTCAGCTCAATTACCTCAGCTCAGTTCTTACTGAAGTTTTGCATCATAGTAATCTTTTTTGCTTTGTCAGCAAATTTGGAGTCCTTGCCAACATTCAGAGCTTTAAAATTCACAATTTAACTCCAATGAAAACAGCTTTCTATCATTTATGAAACATTGTCTGGGAGATGGACAGTATCCTCCAGTTCTTATCTGAAAAACTCTGACATGCCTTTTCTAATGTTCACTTTCTATTACATTGCTCTGCTAGTTGTTTTCCCATTTGAAGTATTAATAGATTGCAATAGTTTCAAAGTGATGTTGTTAGAATGCAAACTTGAATGAAATCCAGTAAACACCCTTAATCAGAGTAGATTACACTGGTTCCTTGTCTGGTATCAGTGGCTTGTGGAATTTTTTCCCTAGGTTTCCCAATTATTCTCGGTCAGTCAAAAGAATTAAATTGTTACTGAAACCTATCATTTCATAGGCAAAATTTATATATATATGCTGTTCTTTTCATTTATTCATTTCTCAATGGGGTGGGGTAATATCAGACATAACACCACAGCTTAAAGATCACAGTGTCTTCATAATGTACACTACATTACTTGCTTGCTTAATTAATCCCCCAAATAGAAATTCAGTTTTTCATCTATAATATATGATGGAGTTCTGTAGCTGATTTATAGAATATGTAATCTGTGTTTGTCCTGTAGTGAAAAATAAAATCAAAGATGTACAGACTTCCATCAAATTACATACAACTACTATACAAAAAATGTCTTTTAATACCATTTCTCTTTTTACAAACCACCAAGAAGCTTAACTTCCACAGTTACAAAGTCTGAGTCCAGGATGATTTTCAAACGCTTGTTGCCAGTGCTGACCTCAAATCATCTTCACACTCTGAGTACACTTTGCTTCAGCCTGTTGAATCAATCGCAGATGGACTGAAGTAGGGCTATGTATTGGAGATAGACAATCACAATCTCAGTCATTCTCACAACTCATTCTTCATTCAGCGACTGTCTTCGCAGCACCCTGCCAAATCGGGTGGTGCAGGATCTTCAGGTTGTCATGATGTGTTCATGTGGCTTTATGTGTTATGGTTTACTATTCACTATTGCTCCCACATATTCTCACATTATGTTGAACATCACAAAATATTGTAAAACATCCATCCATCCAACAGTTGAAAAAAAGCCTTATTGAACAGTTTTTTATAATGGAATTTATGGAGTTGCATGCTTTATTAGGGTATACTTTGATGACTTTCAGTGTTATCTGAACAGAATAGGATATGATTGGGGCCAGAAAACACTTAAAAATGTTATCCATTTCAATGAATAGTAATTAGTTGCTTGCATTACAAAAATTAAATTCATGAATGGAACATTTCCATAAACTGGAGAAAGCTCATACTACTACAGAGGTTAGTATTCATGAGGATCTGATGGTAGGCATATCACTTTTGATGCTGTTCCCCTCCTATTCTTACACAAATACTGTAAGGATAGAATGGATAACTTAATCAGAATGGCAATGACGGTCAGGTCCCAACAATTGTTGAAAACAGAGAAAGAATAGGAAGAATAAAAACAATAGCTTTTGCAATTGCTTTTTTTATTAGATCAGTTAACCCTACATCAGCAGGATCAACTACATAAAATAAAACAAAAAAGATGGCAAAATCAGGGCCACCAAACCAGGTTTTACCTACTTAATTGTGTGTTATACCTGTACCAACACCCCAAACTGAACAGTGCAGAAGTGGACCTGGAGATACAGAAGATGATAGAGGTCGGTGTCATTGTGACCAGTATAATTTCATGGTGTAGTTTCATTTTTCTCACACCCAATCGAAATGGCTCCTGATGCCTCTGTGAAAACACCAGAAAATTCACCCAGTTTTCTCAATTTAAAACCTGTGGTCAGGGCTGAAAGACTCATTAAGAGATTTGGTGCAATGTGCTTCCTAATTACAATAGACAAGACTGGTAAGTTCCTTTGATGGAGTGCACAAAGAAATAAAAGACATTTAGCACCCCAATGGATTTTGACATCCTACCCTTTGATCAATATAAGGCTCCTGTGATGGTCTGGGTCAGCTCCATGTTCCCTGCTGGGTTCTGGGAGACCATTGGACCCAAACTGTTGATAGTCATGTACTAAGATCAGCCAAGATGAGCAGGGCAATGCAACAAAGGATAGTTGCAAAAAGTAATGCACGCATTTATTAAAAACAACCAAAAACCAAAACAGACAGTTTTCCAAATAAATAGTGCAGTTCTTCTTCTTCTTGTTAAATATAATATCCATTAAAATGGTGATTGAGGAGGTTAAAAACAATCCAAATAAATAATCAGATAAAATGAGTTTAAAATCACTAGGCAGGGCACAGTCTCCTAAAAACTCAAGGCACTTGGTGTGCTCTTCTAAAAATTATGTCTCCTCTGCTTACCCTGTACGGGATCCTGCAGACAGAGGAAAAGTCCTATCGAGAGGCAAAAACAAAAATTTCTCTCCCATAGTCTTGGGTCCATGTTGTCCATGGCTCCCAGCAGGCTCCTGAACAGGTATCCCCCAACATTGGTGCTTTAACATACTTTATTAAAAAATACTTACAGATTACGTCTATAAACTCTTATTCTTGTACTCCACTATTTGGGATTATAAAGTAATCCCAGTTAATGATAGGACTATATGACTATAATATGACTACAATAAACCCCTGAAAACTTGCTTTTTATTATCATTAAAAAGATGCATATTGAAATTATCATTTGCATTGGGAGGTCTATGGCACACTTCTTGAATAAGGCCTCTTTTCTTAATGCTTAAAAAATGAATCCAAATCTTTATTAAAGCGTGGCTCATTATCCAACTGAAGAAGACTTATAACTAGATTCTTGCTTACATAAATTACAACCCTTCCTTCTTTTTCTGTTCGTTGTACTCCATTTATCTTTATTCATTTTTTAATGTATCTATTTGCTTATTTTTACTAGCTTAAAGTTGTACTCTGCTGGCCTAGCTCTCTATCTCAGGGGTGGGGGTTGATGTGTTTCTAACCTATTTTTACAAAACTTGATTTATTTTTTATGGAATGTTATTTGATTTTAGGAAAATCAATAAATAAAAAAATAGATTAATAAACAAATGGCGCCATAAAAAAAAGGACATGTACGTGATTTCCTAGATTTAACAGGTACTGTATTATGTAATGTCATAAACATGGCAGGATATGAAGCCTCCAATAAGAGCCATCCTGTGTTCTGCTTTAGATGTGTACAGCTAGTTGCACTTCACAGGACTACATATAGTGGTACAGACAGACGGCTTCACTTTACTTTTCCAGGAGTACTGGCAGCTGAAAGTTGGTGCTGTCCTTTCTGTAAGCACACCTAGGCAACATATACGTAAAAAACAACATTAGACAGCAAGTCTCAGACCCAGTGATGGTCATGTCACAAGGTGGCTCATTAACCTACAGCTCTATAGAGTCCAAGTGAAAATTCAGGAAAAAACTTTCCATAATAATGCTGATGCTTCATCTTATGTCCACAACCTTGTGGTCAAACATATCAGAAGAGGGGCATTGTTATATGAGCACTTTACAAACTTTACAAGGAACAATTTACAGCAGACATGGATCAGTTAAATAACAACTTACCCATTTTTCCTTTTTCCTCTCTAACCAGGATAAAAATCCAGGGGAGGTATAATGAGCTTATCATCACCATCTACGGTCACCAAAATACATAAATAAATGTGACACTCATGACGTAACCACAAAAGCCGAAATGTGCTTAAGGAACATTGAAATATCTTTGTAGTACAAGTTTAATTATTCTATCCATCTATCCTTTCAGTGTTGCGTCAGCCCCAGAAAGAATACAGCGCAAGGTAGGATCAATCCGTGAACTTGCTAGCACTGCAGAACCGTGTCCTCACATGTTTAATTATTAACCATAATGATTATTTAAATGAAGTTAAAGTTTTATCTATATAATATAATCAACATATTTTGCTGCATTTCATCTTAAAAATTATATCGTCATCATATGTAAATACGCGCTTTATAAATTGGTGCAGGTTGTGCAATATTATAATTGTAGTGCAAGTTAACAGTGGGGTAATTGTACTTATAAGTAGAAACAGTTCTACAAGGAGCACTTGATAGCCTGATTGACTGTTTAAATTTCTTGGGATGAAACTGTTTCTGAACCGAGAGGTCCATACAGGAAAGCTTTGAAACGTTTTGCTGTGGCTGAAGCAGGGTGGGCTTGATGCTGTATACCGATATTTCTCTTTGCCATCAGCTGCTGCTGTGATTCCCCACTCAGATACAGTGATACAAATACTCCTGAATGGTGCAGTGAGAGTAATATGGAAAAAGATTATCCGCTGCGGCAACCCCTAACGGGACCAGCTGAAAGAAGAAAAAGTAGAAGATGGTGCAGATGGTGGTTAATTTCAGTGTATTTATAAAGCCGCATCAGGAAAATAAAGTGCAAAACCGAGTGGAGAACTTGCAAACGACAAGGTATGAGATACCGTGGAAAAGTGCGTGGCTTTATGCCAAGTGTAGGTTTTATACATTGCGATTTGAACATGGAAACGTTCTTACACAACATTTCTGTGCGTACACATAGTTTATGCATGAGGGCCCTGGCGTAATTTGAAAGTGACGTCTTCTGAGGCGCCGGAACCTTGCATGATTTCCCGGGAAAGGTCTGTAGGGAACTGAGAAAGACAGTCAGCGCACTCCGCCGCCCCCCAGTCAGATGTTTTATTACACTTGCTCAGACCCTTTAGCTGCCTCCTACTTGCACGTGTGTGACAAGGTGTATGAGGGTGTGAGATACAAAAAGCACAAAACAGTGCAAACGTTGCTTCAGAATAGTTCGGGTATTACAGTATGGTAACGTAGGCACAATACATTTTTAAGTTTGCTCTGTGGAGCTTTTTCTATTTTTTTTTCTTTTTATTTTGCAAATAAATCTTATTTTTCTAAAGATTCTTTTCATAGTATTTTCATAGATTCTTTTTAAAGTATTTTCAAGTAATATTGTGCTATGTACCTTTTACCCAGAGCACCATTGCCAAAAGGGCAAATAAATGCATCATCAATACCTGATTTCAAGGTTATTGATGATTAGAAGTATAAACTGACAAACTGTTTTTTACCCATCTCGCAGCTCAGTTGGAGGTGACTTTTTTTGTTGAGAAAAAGGATGGCTCCTTGTGACCTTATATAGATTACTAGCAGAATACCCGCGCTTCGCAGCGGAGAAGTAGTGTGTTAAAGAAGTTATGAAAAAGAAAAGCAAACATTTTAAAAATAACGTAAGATGATTGTTAATGTAATTGTTTTGTCATTGATATGAGTGTTGCTGGCATATATATATATATATATATATATACACATCTATATACAGTTATATATATATACACATATACACACATACATATATATACATATACATATATATACACATACTGTATATATACACACACATATATATATACATACTGTATATACAACATATACATATCTACATATATACTGTATATACACATATATATACAAATCTACATATATATATCTACATATATATATATATTAGGTGGGACTCGATTAAAAAATTAATCCAATTAATTAGAGGCTGTGTAAGAATTAATCTTGATTAATCGTATGTAATCGCACACGTAAATTTGCCCCAAATCGCAAATGTTTTTTTTTTTTATTTAAAAGGGTTTTAGTGGGCGACAGAATCAAATAATAGACATGGACATGAATATTGTAAACTGAAGCTGTTTTAATTTCTGAAAAAAAGCCTTTAAACTGCATTTGAATTCAAAACAGAAACAAAAATATCATCCCTGGTTAAAATTGGGCAGACTTAAAAATAAAGTGGTAGTTTAAGTACTTTAAGTACATTTTCAGAATAGTATTGTCTTTAAATAATAATAACCAAAATTTCACCATAAAGTGCAGTTTTCTTCTTAAAAAAATAAGTCAGAAACATAAAAGGTAATTTGACCAGCTTACTCTTTAAACTCTGAGTAACATTAGCCAAAATTATTTTGTACATTAGGCTAAAACAGTGTGATCATTGAACATTTTGTAATTAGATGTATTTAGAATTACTAACGGTCACGGAAGTCCAATGATCCCCAGTAAGAGCCACAAAGTCCGCTTTCTGTAATGCATCTAATTTTGCTTGCTTTTCAGTGTGCACAAAACCATGCTTTTATCAAGGCTTACTCGGGAAGTCGAAATGATCAGTCGTAGGAGCAGCGCTTTATTCCGACTCTAACATTTTTGTAGCTGTGATGTGTGCATCAGTGTAATGGATGTACCAGGAAATCATGCATTGACAAAAGTTCCGTTTGCTTGGAATTGAAAGTGTGATTAAATCGTTATTTTTAGCGCGTTATGGAGTACATGCATCGAAGCTTCTCAGCTGTGCTTGTGCTAAGAAAGGGAAAATTTTAAAAATAGCGTAACATGATTCTGCGTTAACCTAATATTTTTCATCGTCCCAAACCAAGGAGATCGAAGGTAAAATGAATCGGTAGCAGCGTACATAGTCAGTACATCCTCTCTCGGGAATCGAACCTTGAATGTCGGCGTTAGAGCGAAGACTCTACAATTGCGCCACAGCGTGTGGCTTGTCTATGCTAAAGTATGTATTGTAGATCGGGTATATATATACATTTATATATATATATATACCCGTGTATCGCAGTGGAGAAGTAGAAGTTATGAAAAAGAAAAGGGAACATTTTAAAAATAACGTAACATGATTGTCAATATACAGTAATTGTTTTGTGAGTGTTATTGAATGTTGCTGTCATCAAGGATTTGATTATCATTATTTCTTTCAATCAGGCTCGTATTTGTAGGATGTGTTCAAGTTACATTCCGTGTTTGTCAATCGTTGTAAAGATAAGAGGTTTCATTCATCGATTAGTTCCTTACTGCATCAATAAACAGCTGGTCTTCCTTTTATCTGTGATGTGACAAACTGCATGCACGGGGTTTTTTTTACACTGTCTTCCTTTAGCAGGACATTCACTTTTTCCACCGTGTGCTTTGTTTCCGCAGTAGCTGCACTTATGAATATGATTCTATGTATAAGACGCTTCATATTTTTTTGCTGCCTTCTCAATTGTGTAATTCGGTTTTGTTCAGCACTCTTTGGAACTGTTGCTTTTGTCTGTGCACTGCGTCAGTTCACGTGAGCCGCTTGGTGTTCTTGCATCGAAGGTTCCCAGCTGTACTGGTGCCATCTCGTGTAATGTCAGCTAAGACCCGGCACTTAAAAGTTTCTCTCGCAGTTTCAATGAGTTTGTGCCAAACACCACCCTGACCATCTCATCTTCCTCTGCATAAGCACAGTCCTTCACCGTGAATATTTACCGGCAGTGTTTGTATTGGATTGCGCTGATGGGCGGCCTTATATGGGCAGGCACTAAATTACAAGCGCTAGTGGTAGCCTATGAACTTAATTTAATATAAACTTACGGTTCACGCCGTGCTTTGTTTCCGCAGTAGCTGTACTTATGAATATGCTTGTATGCATCATTTGCTTCATAATGTTTTTCTGCCTTCTCAATTGTGAAATGGCGTTTTGTGCTGATCGCTGTTTGAAGTTCTTCCTTGTGCTCTACGTACTTACGTAGGAGGCGTGATGATGTCACACGAAACTCCGCCCCCCGCGGCCATCTCCAACTCAAGACTCCATTACATTATATGGGGAAAAATAGCTTCCAGTTATGACCCTTATGCGTAGAATTTCGAAATGAAACCTGCCCAACTTTTGTAAGTAAGCTGTAAGGAATAAGCCTGCCAAATTTCAGCCTTCTACCTACACGGGAAGTTGGAGAATTAGTGATGAGTCAGTGAGTGAGTCAGTGAGTGAGGGCTTTGCCTTTTATTAGTATAGATAGAGAGCTTAACAAAAGTTGGGAATAACTATCTTCCTCACCTTCCTTCTTAAATGCTCAATGAGGCTACTGGATTTAGGTAGCACATAATTTATTCAGTTTTCACTAAGGAGCTGAGTGGACAACAGCATTTAATACATCCACCGGCCACTATGAATAAGAGGTCTAACCAGTGTTCCTACACAATTTCATTTACTTGTTAATAATACTTTTTGTGACATTTTAGAAATGTATACATTAGTATACATATATACTTCATTTTTCTGACATGGACAGTCATACTGTAAACATTTATGGAATAATTATTGGTATGTGTAACGAAAACAGTGTGCTTTCATAAAAACTTTTAACCTTGTCAAATTAACCTAACTTGTTTACAAATAATTAGATAAAGATTAATGCAATGTAAGATTGGAAAGCCTAACATCAATTTGTGAGGTGCTTCCAATTATCAAGATGGTTTATTAAAAATACTAGTTCTATTACAGCTCCTTCTACACTGTTAACTAAAAAGCTACCCAGTAATTTGTTTTAACAACAGGGACGCAAGCCTCATAGTCCTGTTTAAAGCAATTATTCACCTCATATCACATCCTGTGTCGACCAAGCTTTTCTTTAAGATGGATGTTAACAAATCCAGTGATGGAGTAGATGCCATATCATGGAAATTCCCAGACACTAGTAAACATAATCCATGTGTTATACTCAAGAACACTGTCCCTCTCATAGAAAAATTATATTTGTAACAGGTGTCAAAGTCAAATTCATGAAGCCAGTTTAGGATGGCTGGGAAGAATAACTTTATTTATACAGAAGTTACTGATAAATAGATCCTCAGAGTCAGAACATCTGCTGCTTTTACTTGTACTTATTTTCTTATCAATACTAGACTTGTACACGAGTAACAGTGGAACTAGGTCACAGATCAAGAGGCTTTAACTAAAATGCTTTCAAAGAGTGCTAAGGGCAAAAGCTAACAGTAGAAGGGACACATTAATCAATATATTGTCAAATAGTGAAAATCATATCTGACAGTAAAGATCAACTCTGACACAGGAGACTTATGGTAATAAAACTAGACTTGGATGGGTGACAGTATTGTCTGGAGGGAGTAGAGCTTTCTATATTTACTATCACAATAACTTAATATACCTTAAATCACCTAAATAGATAAATGCTAGATGTGTATGAAGGGCTCTTCACTTAAACCAATATAATTTTGTTATCTCTTATAAAATAGCTAACAAATATCAAAAGGCTCATACTTTGCCCTAGAAGTTTGATAAAGCAGAATATTGCCAGGATTCGAAAAATATTGGCTGATACATTGTCTTGAAAGTTTGGTAAAGCTGAATATTGCCAAGATACAAAAAATATTCTTCCCAATTAACAATTTGTGGCAACCACATCCCTCAAAAAACTGCCTAATTTATTAGGAAAAATGTTTGGCTGACAAAACTACGAACTCCTTTTTATTTGTACCAGAATATGTGAAATACATAATACTTGTGTGCAATTTCTTAATTGCAGGGTATCCTGGTTTATTAAAGACACATGACTTAAAAATTGTCCTAGTTGCCATCTGACTAATTTCAATCAGTTAAAAATGATCCCTAAACACCCCACCCAATAGTTCATAATGCTTTTGCCCACCCTATGCAACTTAATTTCTTATTCAATAGATGTTTTTCCAACCTGAGACGTCAACACTTTCTATCCTCATTTTGCCTTTGTCATGATTGCAACTCATCTTTTATTTTACACTATCCTTTTGTTGTATAATAGTACTGTTATTTTATTTAAAAGTTTTGTATAATGGAGAATATTTGTTACATTTTTATGACTTGTTTGTTGTTCAAGAACACCACCATTTTCTTTATCTATTGCCATGACGCAACAGCATATTTCTGTTGTTGTAGTCCCAGACGTCACACTGAAATTTTTAGCTGTGAGGTGGCACTTCTGAAATATGTGGTGCAATATTTCTTAACAACAGAGAGTCTGAGAACAGAACATGGAGAACTATTTCTAATCTATTTCTTTGACTATTTTGTTGACATACAGAAATTTTATTTTTAAGTCTGGTGATATTTGTTTGTGTGTATGATCTGTAAAGATCAATAAGGAAACAAAATAGTTAAACCACATCAATTGATGAATAAAATACAGTAAAATAGATAGTTCAAGTTAAACTAGCTTTGAAAGTTATTAGTCGTCTCCTGAAACAGAAATAAAAAAAATCTAATTGTCAACAAAATTTGTACTAACAAAATGTATTTATCTATAAAGACATGTGGTGCTCATGAAGCACAAAAAAAGTTTCCATATACTGTATTTATTAACATGATAATCATTGTGTTTGTTGGTGTGTATATTGTGTGTATATAAAGTAGATAGATAGATAGATAGATAGATAGATAGATAGATAGATAGATAGATAGATAGATAGATAGATAGATAGATAGATATAAGCGGCAAACTTCAGTTTCTTAAAGAGGCAACACAAACTAGGGTAAATGCACCTGCATTGGGACACACATGTCCAAAGAAAGAAAATACTAGCAAAGTGGGTAAACAGCAGAAACACAAACGAATAAACATCCAGTCAGCCAGCCTACCTGCACTTTCTACCAGGTCTGGTAGAAGCACCTCTTGCCTTCACCTTGCTAGTTCCCCTGGCTTTTCCTATGAGTGTCCTGTTGGTTGTTTTCCCCCCACTCTTTTTTGTCTCTACACTGTTTCCACAATCTTCCACCAGGCAAAAAGATCCCTGGTTTCCTGGTGCAACCCCTTTTTGCTCAAAGGTCATTTGCATATTCATCAAAATGAGGTCAGTGAGACGTGTTTAATGACCTTGTACCATAATTTAGGATAGGTTTCTCTGGAATTTCAACACAGACAAAATGATCCACATCATCAGCAGTTAATCATTTTTTGCACAGTAACCAATAAATGCATGTGAGTTAAACCCCATTTTTAAAATTGTTTGACTTAAACTTCAAAGCCTTACAATATTTACAAACCTCTTACATGTCATCTGTGTCCATATATTCGATCTCTATTCTCCTTTTCATTATTTCTCCAAGTAATAATTTCTCCTTGTTTGCGCTAATACAATGTTTACTTTCTTTGGTTTGACGCTGTCATTTTTTTCTGCTTTCATATTCTGTATCTTGCTCTGCATGTGTTTCGTACCTGCATTTTTTTGAGTCTTTTGAATTCCAGTTTTCATTATCACTAACCTGCTCTGCATGTTTGGCCCCATTGTTTTATAACCTCTTTATGACGTTTTACTTTGTTTTCTACTCTGTCTTTTATTCCTTACCTTGTTTTTTCCTGCTTTTTTTCAGTTACTCCTGGTCCGTGGTGATTATTTTCCCTTTATCGAGTAAGTTCCGTTTGTTTGTGATACTGCGATCTTTACTTTTTTTAAATACTTTCTAATTTCTAGTTTCATATTCTTTAACTTTCTCTGAATGTGTATCACACCAAAGTTTTATTTGAGCCTTTCAAATTCCATTGTTTTCATAATCTGTAACTTGCTCTTAATGTGTATAGCGCCAACCCCTTTGTTTGGTTAATCGAATATACAATTTTAAAAGCTTTATTTTCTTCTTTGGAATCGTTGCTGTTGTGCAGGAGCACAGATTCTCATTGCGTATGGTCTATTATTGTGTACATGCACGTTTTGTGCATTGAATGATCCGAAGGCGAAAAGACTTTGTTTTACACTCTTTGCCTTTTATTTCTGACCTCGATTTGTCCTGCTATTTTCAGTTTCACCTGGTTCTGATGATTAATTTCCTTTTGTTTGCGTCAATGCGATCTTTACTATCTTTTGTTTGATACTGTAGTGACTGGCGTAATAAAGTGTCACAAAAGTTCTACTTTAACAATCGCCGACTGTGTAACCCCAAACACAACTTTCTAGCACCCTCTCCAACCCCTCCTCCTATGGGTCTCACCTCCCCCTTACCGCATCAATCAGTACCCAGCTATCAGTCTTCCATGCTGTACTCTGCCCTCCCTCGATCGGACCTAACAGTCACTTAAAACAAAAAAGGCTTCAGCTTGGCTGGGACGCTACAATACTTTCGACTGTTACTGCATCCATATTCTGTACCTGTCTCTGCATGTGTATCGCGCCTTGGGTCTCTTTTCTCTGCGTTGCTCTTTCTTCTTTGCTGAGAACACAGGATCTGTATGTGCTACGTGACTTTACATGACTGAATGTTTTGCTGGCTGTCCGTGCTCTTATTTGATGATAAAGGCGTGTCTTGCAAGAATCTGATGTTTCACGTCCCTGCGAGACTGCCCTGGGACAATCTCTTGGCACCAAGTCTCATGCTTACGGTCCCCGCGAGATGCTCCGTGGCAAGTCATCTTTGTCTCGCGGGTCTTTTAAATGTCTTTCAAGAACTTCCGAGAAGATCACGTATCGTTGCCTTGCTTTTCCATTCAAGGATTTTTTTTTATATAGAGAGAGGTTTTCTTGCTATGTCTTATGTTAATTCATTTATTTTTCTTGATACTTACTATTTGATGCTAATACTGCAGCTGTGGCTGCAGTCAACCTATATAAAATCCCAGACGCTTCAGCCTAATGCTGAGACATTAACTTCTGCTCATTTTGTTCAGTGATCATTTTTGTATTATTTAGAATTTTGGAATTTATCATTTTGATTCTTTGTTATTTTTTTTTTTTGCTATTTTCTTTTATTTGATTTTAGACTACAAATTTAGATTATGTGATTTTTTTTTCTTGAAAACAACATTTTGTAAATAATTTTCTCATTTACCTTAAATTCACTCCTTGCTTGCTTTTAAAAGAAACTCTGTTTTTTGGTTTTGGGCAAGAATTTGTACAGTCTGAATTTTAAGGTTGCAGACCCTGAACTTTCTTGAGTTTCTGGGCTAGGCCAACTTGTGAGTGCTAAGGCCTACCTTTAGTTTACAAGTCGGTTTTAAACTTTCAGGCTTTTCTTGAGTTTCCTGGGACCAATATCAAAGAACAAGGTGCAGTGGGTACTGCAGTTGTTGTGTATAAGAGTGTCAGACATAGTGAAATGGGGTAGGATGCCTCCCAAAAATCCTAAAAAGCAGGCCATGACCTTCACCAACCTGCCAAGATGTTACCTTGCCCCTAGGCAGCAAGCCTTCAGATTCCACAGGCAAGCTATGACCAGTTAGTCCCAAAAATGGGGAGATCTCTTTAAATGTTTATGCAATCTGAATTATTTAAGAAATATATTCAAATGTCCTTCAAGGGAAAGGAACTGTCAAATCTTTGGCTTGAATACACAAGTCCAACAGAAGAATCATTACAAATACAAAATTTATTACAGAAAAAGGATGCACAGAATTAGAAAAACAAGGTGAAAGGGACAAAAAGGATTTGCCTAAATGGAAATCTATGATGAAAAAATCCCAATACAAAATCTGAAAATCAGTAATCCAAAAACAGAAATGAAATATCAAAAAGCAGAATCATTATAAATAAAGAATTTATTACAAGAAAAGAAAAAAGGATGCACAAAATTAGAAAAACAAAGTGAAAAGAGAAAAAAGGATTTGCCTAAAAAGGCAGTCTGGAGAGAACAAATCCCAATACAAAATTTAAAATAAGAAAAAAAAAAAAACAGTAATCCAAGAAAAAAAGTGGAAAAAAAAATCAAAGAGAAACAATACTCCATCAACCACTACTGGGACCTACTCCTCAGCATAAAGGCTGAGGGTGGTTCTACCAGCTGTGACATAAGGGTGGCCCGGGCTTTTAAGGTACCACCAACAAAGTAGTGATACCAGAACACTTAAAGACACAATTTAAAAACAAACATATGAAAAAAATTCAAAAACAACAACAAAAAGTATATTACATATCACCCAGGGAAGAACCTTGATTGTAACATAACATAATTGGCCTTCAAAAAATATATTAATGATATTTGTGATCTTAAATTACATGAACTTTGTTCTAACATTCTTCAAGTTGAAATGTTTCTTCTTATTTTTTTTTTAAAGTTTAGCGAAGTATGTTGCCTCAAATATTGAGTATGTACTGAAAATCCTTATAAAGGTTCATCTGAATGTAATGAAGCAGCTTACATGTTTCAATAAGTGTCTGATGTGCACACTAATAAAATGTATTCACAGTAGGGCTTTTTTGTCTCTCATACAGTATAATCTTTATACCAACAATTGTAAGACTTCTCATCAAGGAACACATCTGAAAAAATGGTGACACTGAAATTTTAGTCAGTTTATTTCAAGATGAAATGAAGGAATCTGATTATATGATATGATCATTCTTGTACACATTTGATTCCAATAAACACAAATAAGTTATGCAGTTAAGTTAGGGAATATGTAGCATTTACTGTGCTCCTCCAAAACACAAAGGTTGTGGAAGAGTAAAACTATTATAAAAGTTTATTTAACATGCATATTCTGAGCACATCTTTAAGAATGAACAATGTTACTTCCAACTGATTGGTATTATTGGAGAGAGGAGAAATGGAGGAACAGAGTAACCTATCTAATAAATAACATCTTTTAACTACTACATCCCAAAAATACATCTGCATTGATGACTTTGAATTGATCATATGTTGCTTGCAATTGTGGATAGGTGGGTGTGTGTGAAAGTGGGCCTGGTGATTAACCCTTTCCAGATCTCTTTCCTGCCTTACCTCCAATGCTGCTGGGATAGACACTGGCCCCATTCAAGACCCTGAGTTGAATTAAATGGGTCTGAGAATGTTAATTACAAACACAGACAAGATAGCAGGATTTTTGGCTGTTTCTGCAAGTGTACTCTTTACTTTTTTTAACTTTGTGTTATTGTTATTCTCTAAATTTGTCTTGCTTGCATTTTGCATGTCAATTTTATTGTGAAATTGGTATGTAAGTGTTTATGCTGATGAAATGCCACAACAGAATATTCCTGTGAAGACAATAAAAATAAAGATAAAGAAAATAAACATGTAATGTGAACACTGACAGTGAGGACTAAAAAACAACTAGTACATAACATGAGGTATTGGGGCAACAAAATTAAAATTTTGCAGAAGAAAACTGTCTAAAAACTAGCAATGTTAAATAATAAATCTGTTCAAAAAGTGATCAGCAGAAAGGTGGGCAGTATTTTGATTGACATATTGAATTCTCTGAAGGCTATAGTATCAGAGAGCAGGGTGTTAGTTTAGCAGTTGATTGTCATGAACACTGTATCAAACCCTTTGCATAACATCCTGCTTATTCCATGATTCTATCATAGTGCTCCAAGGAGTATTTATTTTTACCATCTGCCATCAAACAACAGAACACTCTCTCAGGCTATACTTCTTTTCTGCAATAATAATTTCCACATTTTAACAGCTTTTGGACATTTATTTTACTGTTAAAATCCAAGTGTATTTTGTAAAGTATTTATGTACATCGGTCTGCTTTTAATATGTGTGGGATGTATCACTGACATTTCCCCCTTAGATCAATGAAGTGCCTTTTTCTCCCCACCCTGTACTTAAAGATAGAAATTAGAAAGCAGACAGCAACATAGAAGGTGACACTGAAGAACTGCATGCAATCAAATTTGTCACACTGTGTAAGATACTTATTTAGTTAACTAAATTAAATAAAATTACATTTTATTTATTTATTACTATATTTCAGAAAGAACATACCTAAGCCACTGCCATGTAAAAAGGGGTATAAAATTCTAAATACATAAGCAAATTACTAAACTATAAAACTGCTAACAATGCCCCTAATACAGATCTAGTAAACAGCTTAAAATGTTGAACCACATGAAACATAATTATTAAAAACAAGACCAATTATTCATTCATTTGTCAAGTCTTGATCCAATGTGTTTCTCTTACAGGCTCTTGGGGTGGCAAAAGAAATCCTAGAAGCAAGGTATGTAAAACAGGAAAAAATATACCATTATATCACAGGGCACAAACATTCACACTTACTCATATACAGTTGGTCCATTTTAGAGTTGCTAGTTATACTATCTTTAATGTGTTTAAAAATTAACTAAATGCTCCTATAAACACCTATGCAGATCTGGAAAAAATTGTACAATCCCAAAGTGAGAAAAACAGTATATAAATGTAAAGAATTATTATTATTATTAGAAGAAGAATTCTCATGGTCCAAAGAGTTTTAATAGAGCAGCAGTATACAAAACCTGTGATGCCCTGTTTAATTAGTTTTAAAGTGATAACCATGTCTTTTGGACAAGTCCACATAACAGAGTATCTGTTCTCTTTTCAGTGTCTTGGGTTCCATACCCACCTATGAAAAACTGACTTTGCATTCATATAAAATAAAATAAATTCTACCACCTTAAATGTCTGACTGTTTATTGAATGCAGGTAAACTTTCTTGATTTTATATAGCAAAATATACAGAACATACCAGCCCAAAACATGTGTTTTGCAAAACCTTTTAAACTTTTCAATGCAGAAAACAGACAGGTGTAGTAATTTACTTAATGGTGAGTCAGAGATGTAGACTGAATGCCAAGTTTCTGGATTTTAGTTAAACTTTTTAGACACAAGGCAATAATGTCAACTCCCATAAGTTGGATGTGATGACAGTGTGGGTCAGCTGTATAAACAGTTCTGGCAATGCACTGTAGTTTCCCCAAGATATGCTCTATGGCTGCTTAGACATGGAACTTGAACTTTACACAAGGACTGCAGCTTCTAGAGTTTTTTTTTACTTCAAATTTAATGTCACTGTAGTATTTCTGTATTTTCTATTGAGTATATACCATATTATTAAAGCTTTGTTTGTGTTTTATTCTCCTAAATTTACTGATAATCAGTGTATAGTACATTTGGTAATCTGGGACAACCTTGTTTAAGGTTATTATATAAAATATTAGCTGAAGTGTGAATACTCAAAAGTGAAGTAGTTGCATTTTTGTTCACCCCTGCTTGCATTCCATTTAAACCAATATTTTTTTACAAACGGTTTTAAACACATATACCCAGAGAGGACCTCACAACAATACCTTTTATTAGTATGTTTCACATAGAAATCATATAGTCAGTAGTGGGTGAAAAAAACAACGAAAGAGTTTTTTAAAAAAAGGACTATTGGAGTTTGATTGACACTTTAGTTGCAGCCTACCAGAACATAGAATAGCGACCCCATTTCAATGAGTACTGTACTTTCTATTAAGTGCCTTTTGCATTTCTTCTTATTTGTCAGGCTTGAAGTCCGGGAATTTCCTTGCTACATAAAAGCCTCTGCTGCTCTTTATTCAGCTGTCAGACTTACCCCCTTTGTGAAACATTTCTAAAGCAGCCATTTGCCAGGCCTGACATATTGCACTATCAAACTGTAGAAGTATATTGTTTATTTGCTCTTAGCCTTTACAACCAAAACTTATATCTCCTGAAATAATAATACAGTACATTATTAATAATACTAAATTAATATTTATATCACACACACACATATATATATATATATATATATATATATATATATATATATATATATATATATGTATATCCACGCACATTTGTGTGTGTTTGTGTGTGTCACCTCTACTCACTCTCTTGGGCCAATCTGGCGGTGATATGTGAGGAGAACTGAAACCTACAAAAACAAACAGACCAAAGAGATTGTAGAATAAAGAAAGAAAGAAAGAATATTATACAACGTATTTTGAAGGGTCGTATTCTTACTTGTATGTGCTAATCAACCTGCAACACTTCGACATTTCGGCACTATCATCAGTGAGTATAACAACAGATAAGAACCCGACTTGTGACCACGTACTTCTATAATATGAAGCCAACTTGGACGTGGCGTCGCTCCATGGCAGGGCTCACTCACTTACTATTTTACAGTTACACAAGGCCACTTTAGTGCCACCAAATAACGTAAGACGCAGGTTTTTAGGAAGTGGTGGATGAACCGGACTAATCAGTGCAAACCATCACAAACATGTAGAGCACCATGAGGACTCGGTACTGTATGGTAGCAATGCTAAAGTATGCATCTTTGCCAAAATATGTTATTAAAATATAAAGACCGGGGAGCTGTGAACACTGCTATTATTACAGTTGTCTGCCTAAATATAGTCCAAGTCTAAATACGTTAAGTGTTTTCTGAAATTCAATACTCAGTCACGACAAATATTTAAAGAGAATCTCTGTCTGACTTAAATGCATAAATTAATGTAATACCCACGAGACGATATACTGGTTCCAGAAGATAAGGCTGTGTTTGAACAATTAAAGGCCAGTTAAAAATGTAGTTTATAATGCTAAAAAAAACTGCCTAATATATGTAAGAAATACGTTGCATTTTAAAGTACAATTTATAATTAGTCATTAATTGATTTTACGCATAGCAATAAGTTGCTAGTTAGATCTGGAGCAGAACACAATACATTCTTAATAAAAAATATTAAAGCATTTTTCTTACTAATTAATTGCCTGGTTAAAACCTAATAAAAAACGGACAGATCGCGGGAACTACGCATTTACGATGGATCCAAAACGTTCACTTACACAATTTGTTACATACCTATTTATGAATTAAAATGCTATCATAACATCAACAGCAAAAACAATACCAAGCATGCACCGGCAAAAAAAACTGAGTATGAAACAAGGCTTAGCAAAGGTTAGCACCAATTATTACCTAAAAACTTAATTTGGTTTTAAAGATTAGTCAAAATTATCCAGTTATGGCATGAATGTGTACAAGTGAGCAGTGGTATACTTGCTGACACTCAGTCCGGTGCTGGTGCTGCCTTACGGCCAACGCTGTCGTAGAAGACCCTCTAGCATGGAAGAGAAAATACAGCTACGGGAAATGGATGAATGGTTTTAAAATCACTACAGGAATTGGTCATTTACATGTACAAACAAATAAAACATTGTCTTTTAAAATTGGAACTATTGTCGTACTAAACAACTTCGCATTATGTATGATTAGCGAGCCAAAACCGACACAAATTCTGGAAATGTTCCTTCAATAGATCTATATACTCAAAGAAACGAATTTCGTTACGCTAAACTTGAAGTTGTAAGAGCACATCGAATTAAGACAGAGCCAACATTTTGAAATCGTTTTCCTAATCGATTGCAAACACGCTATGTGGGATTTTCGATTTTGAAAAAGAAATTTCACCACAAAACCGACCAGGCATTCCAGGGTCACCCCAGTGTTGAAAAGGCACAGAATAATGAAAGGGTGGCGATATGTGCGAGTGCCACTTCCCTCAGCAGTTACGCCTTTGTGTGCTGAGGTGAAAACAGAACCTGATAATATCCATTTTATACAGTATTATCTATAAATTGGATGATAACATCAATCACTTAAAAATAACCACAGATTCCTTTTAGCTTGCCTTCCTTGTTTCGGTGTATTTAGGGTTGATTAATACATTTAAAGCGCAGTCAATGCCTCTCAGAAAAACCAAACATAAATCTGCATTCCAATGAAATAATACATTTTAAATGAAGAAAATGGTACATCAAAGATGACTGAATAAAATGAAAATTATGACTTACCAATTCAGAATATAGGCGGTAAACAGAGGTATTGCAAAACAAAGTTAAATATATACGATCGTGTCAAACTTGTGAGAACTGAGCCCCATGGTTAACCGCTTTTCTAATGACTTTTATGTCGTTCAGGTATTAATCAGACTTGAGCTCTTGCTTTTTATACTCGAGAGTGTAAATCGAACTGGTTTAATGTCTGAAAGGTTTGCATGTAGAGAGGTGCTTTTCACTTACATACTGTCTTATACACTGATACATGCCACACAGTGGTTTTGCTAAATCTAAATAGCAGAGATGCAGCATCTAATCAGTATTAGGTTTTGAACCTTCTGATTTTTGCTAAAAAAATAACATTCGGCACTAACACACAAGAAGTTGCCACAAGAATCGCACAAGAAGTTGCCACAAGAATCGAAATAGCTCCGTCTCCATGTGTTCACTTGTGGTCTTTCGCTATGTGTTTGTGTTTAAGAATAAAAATCCCTAACTGCATATAATATAACAGTTTAAGACCAAAAATAATGTATAGTACAAAAATAAAAAAAGAAACAAAGCACAAGAACAAGAAGATAATGTGAATAATGAAACAGGTGGATATTACTTTTATTTATTAGAACGGTAACACATCCCTGATACTCATGGCTGAGAACATAATGAAAATGCCTAATTAAATGAAGGATTCATTTTGAGTCATAAATGAGATTACCAGCTGTAGAAAATAACTGCAAGATTTTTGGAATACAAATTAGTGCAAAACTTTAATTTACCCAGATCTAAACGCTGCTTATTGTGGAAACATGCTAGGCCGAGATTTTTAAACAAATACTGTCACATGGTTAAGTTGTTCAATTTTCAGAACCCATTTGCCCATTTAGTACCCGAAGAGCACGTATTCTAATTAATTGTCACAGTGGGTCGAAGTATATCCCAAGAATTTCGGGTCAAAACCAACTTAGGCCGGGCGCCAGTCTAGCGGATGGCACACTCACCCGTAACGGGTCACTGTGAAATCATTAAACAGCCTCATCTCCCTAAACATTATTAATGGTCATTAATACTGATTTTCAAAATACTAAGGAGGAAAACTGAAAAGTCGATATTCGATAAATCCAAATGCAATATTTCGTCTTTGCTTTTTCTTTAGTCTTCAAAAGCGGGTCGTTGTTATGGTGATCCGTATTTTACTTTGGGAATTGGTAAAGTACTCTGCGTAGGCTGCATTTTCTGTAGTTTTCTTTTTTAGCTTTACAGACGGAATGAAAGCAAAAAGCGAATAACAATAAATCGATAGGAAAAACTTATCGCATCACTCCTATTTCGGACAGTTTATATTAAGCTTCTTTGAGTTTTCTTACATGAACAACTATGTTTAATCCTTCTTTCACAGTAACGGATAAGTAATGCTTTCTGAAATTTTTATTTGTAAAGTTTAACAATCGACACTAAGAAATACGATTTAGGGAAGCGATTTCCAAACGCGGTTTTAATTGGATAAAACTCAAACGTCTTTTCAGTGGTAGTAAAATGTATGCATTAAATCACTTCGGCGGCTGATATTTCTCATCCGTTTATCATTCTATGACCAAACGACACAACGAAGAGCAAAAGAAATATTTTTTACATTAAAAAAATTGCTGCTTAAAACTCATCTTTATTCTTCAAATTGAGACACAAGGAAAAAAAAACAAACAGCTGCTCTGGCAGACCCCTTTAAAATGATCACAAATCTACAAGAACCTCAAGATTTGAAAGTGTTATTATGAGACATGGGTGATTATGAAATTGGATATTGGGAAAAGTTGCTTTGCGCCTTCTATCTAATGTCCGGAACACTTTTCATTCATCCATTGATTTTAAGAAATTAAAAGCCTATGAATTGATATTAATCATTCTGTTAGGCTTGTTTTAGTTTTACTTAAACAAATGCCCTCCGTGCTGCCTATAGGGTTCCATATAACATTCATGTCAATTTAGTTATATAAGATTTTAATTCAGTTCAACATAATGCAATAAACTTACCTTTATGCTTACTTTTCAGTGATTTGAACAGTCTGATTGCACTCTGGGCCCTTGTTTCGCATAATGGCATTTGGTGTACTTGCGAGTGCCCTCTGTGGCAGGATGATATGCTAAAGGTGTTACATAAAATAAACCTTTATTGTATAGTAATTGAACTTTGCAGGTTTTCAGAAACTGTGTGCATATGAAAACTCTTATTGCCATTAAAACTATTACGGATGTAATTAATCAATGTGCAGAAAAAACGACAAGACAGTGTTATTAAATGGAAAAGTAACTTTTAGTCTCTTGAATTCTTTTACTGCAATACTCAATAAAAATAAAGTTAAAAACGTAACTTTGTAGATTTCAGAGATAAAGAGAAATACTAATTTATTTTTAATTAATATTTGAAAATCACATAATATAAACACTACTACTACTACTACTACTGCTAGAGATAATATTATTATTATTATATAATAATAATAATAATAAAAAACTATATAAAAATGTGTTGATCGGCTTTACTTCCGAAGATGTTACACATGAAAATTAGCTCTGCGTTTACTTCTGTTCTTGTTATGACCGCGACAGGAATAATGGCCTTTTATATCAAATGTAAACATCTCATCTTAAGTAGTTGACAGGTCTACAGTAAGATAGATAGATAGATAGATAGATAGATAGATAGATAGATAGATAGATAGATAGATAGATAGATAGATAGTGTTTACAACGTGTTTAAAGAACAGTCCCGAGAATAAAATAAAAGGCGCGTTTAGTATTCTAAAGTATTTCATATAATTTATGATGTAAAAAATATCGTGGCATTCCTAGGATAATGATAATGATAAAGTTTACAATTGTAATACTTTTTATGTTTTTTCAAATTAGTCGTAGCTAATGTTTCTGGGAAGCTTAACAGGTTAAGAACACTCATTGATGGTTAAATTAGTCGATTTCTTTTTAACACCCATGTAACTTCGAGGAAGTGTTCTATCGTTTAAAGAAATAACACGTATGCAAATCAAGAACTGGCTGAAATCTTATGTTAGGGTTTTATAGTTGTATATATGGGCGGGCTGCAATAAGTAAATATGCGGACTGGTTTACTCACACAGATTCGGAATAACTCGTGGAAGTACGACGTTGGTTTTCATTAAAGATATGATCATTAACAAACAAAGAAAATGAACCATTTTATCCTGCGTACAAACCTGATCGATTAGAAATCGGATATAAGAATCGGAAAGACGCATTTCAATAAAGGCAAATATAATCATACGGCCTTACGCTGTACAGACGTCTGTTTGCGTGGACCTTTAAAAAACTTTACTTCATAACTTCAGTTTTACATTTTTTCCTCTAAGTGAATGAACTCTTTTGACCACCGTCATTACGATAAATTATTGAGATAGAAGGGACAATACACCTTAAAGTTGTTCATCTTTATTATTTCTAAATCAGTAAATGCTTGTATATATTCAGTAGTCAATTAATTGATATCAAAAAACGGGTCATCTTTTTGAGTTGCACGTATCACGTAATTACAAAGCGCCCCAGTAGTTCACTAATTCTATGTTGAGCTTTACTGTGAGCCAGTTTTAATAAACTAACCGTTCACAAAGCCATATCCTTTACTTTGAGAGTCCATCGTCATTTTTAAGAACCTTAATGATCAGGGATTCATTTTATGACAAATGAAGGTGCATTTTGAGATCCTGAAGTCAACTGGAACAAAGCCATAATGAAATATCTCAAACTGACGTCATTTCAGATCTAAATTCTAATTATTCAAAATATTGTATTTTCAGACACCTGTGATTTATACTTGTTCAAATTTTGGTATTCCAGATTCATATACTCAGTAAAATCTTTTTATATACTCTTTACATGTAAACTTATGGGCTTCATTACAAGATATTTGAAAAACACTGGGCATTTCGCTGTTTAAAAATTTGGATATGTTATTACTTTATGATAAAGAACACCTACTATATATATTCATACATATTATAATAAATGTTGTATGTTGTCATTGATGTTATAATGTGGCTTTGATGTACACTCCACAGGTATAGCTCTCTCTAAATGTGTGAACAAAATAAGATTGATCGATCGTTGTTAGTTTATTTGGATACATCCAAAACCCCTTCGCAAATTATTTCACAATCTACAAAAGCAGATTTGAAATTGTTTAAGATTTAAGATTTAAATGTTCGTTTTAGCTATACCTCCTTTTTTTATATAGCGACGTGTTCCGTGAGTGGTTTAATAAACCGTGATGGTCGCATCAGGTGCGGCCTAACATTAGGGAAGAAAAGTTGAATGATTGTCTTGTACAGAAGACGTGTCTGAATTAAAAAATATATATACACCTAAATCAGAATATTGCTGTATCTGTGCACATCTCAGGAGGATATAGCTATTTATTGATTACATAAAACTTTTTAACACAAGAAGGCATAGGTTAAAAGTAATACACCTTAAGATAAATAAAGAGGATACAGCCTGCCAATATGAAATCATGATGGAATTTGGATATAAATGAATACATAAAGATATGCAACTACGTTAAATGAGTTTATGGGTTTAAAAATAGAGCTTCACTGCTGTAGCATTGTTTGTTTTGGCTGTCATAACTTCTGATCTGCAGTTTTGCTACTTTAGTTTATTGGCTTTCATGAATTAGTTGCTACCAGCTACTTTGTTTTGGGCGACGATAATTTTAAACCAACTATAGCTACATAATCCACAACAAGAACGTTGTGTCAGATATAAATGATCAATGTTTTGTTTAATAAGTATTTTTAAAATCATGTATTTTATAAAAAAAAAACTTTTCAAATATTCCTTTTTTAAGAAATCGCCTTTGCAAAAGTAAAGTGTGGTCATATTTTAATAATACAAATTCCCCAAGGTGATCGGCGTTATGTAACTTGTACTAATACAATAATGCCATATATTCCGAACCCTATTATTCTAAAGTACATAGCTATTTAGATCGTGTTCTGCGTAATAGTAATCTTGCATATTTGGTTTATTCATTTTCAAACAAAATTTGCTTGCGTTTAAAGATCAGATAGTATACTTAATTGCTCTAGTAAATTTCGACTGTAACCAAATGTATTCAACATGTTTTCCTGAACGAACATATTGCATTCAGTACTGGATCGCATGAATACGAGCTGTATCGTTTATCTTACCAATGTAGGTAACTGCATAAAATTTACATTGTGCAATGTATTTTTCCCTGGGAATATACTCATTGATAGCCTGGGCATGACCATCGTTAAATTGTATATAAAAACGCCCCGAGGTCCTTTATGCAGAAACTCAGACACTCATAACTACATCCATTACTCATTTTGTTCTGATTATGACCTGAAAGCGCGCGTCTTCAGAAACCTCTGTCAAAGACAGTCCTAACCCGTAACAAAGCACGAAAAATCGTGTAAAGTACAAAAAACCAAAAAAATGTTATACGAGTTTTGTTTTCTATAAATAGAAGTAGCAGGGATCCGCTGAAGAGTTTTCAAGTTTTCATCAGAAAGTTATTAAACAACGCTAACACAACACCCTATTAAATGTGCTGTCAATTCCAGATATTATTAACGGATAGACATTAAGCTCTTCATGCCGCTGGACTTTATATGTTAAAGCATATTTTAAAGTAATGGGGTTTTCTCTTGTAAAATTTTGAATTGCTAGGTTTCCTAGAAAACTGGGTACAGGATCGATAGTAAACAATCGATTACGCCAGGACAATGATCTTGTACACCTTATTATAATGGGCTTTTAACAACATTCCCCGATCTACTGACATGCAACTATCACGAAGAGCCAAGTTTTTTTATGAAAAACAGATTGTAGTTTAGGCAGGTGCCGTGTTTTTTGATTTGCCGCACTGAGCTAACTGCTGCCGATGCCCATTTGTGTGGCGGCAGAATAGAAAATGGTTCGCTTCCCGTTTCTATGTGTGCTTTAACACTGGGGTTCTATTTTAAATGATGCTGTATTGTCAGTCCAATGCCTGATCTGATCTGAATACAAACAGAATTATATTGGAGATGTAGGTGCTGGACTGTGAAAAATTACACTAATTGCGTTTTTCCTTCCTTTATATCTTATGGTTACGTAACTGCCCGGTTTGAATCATTTCGGATATCAAAGACATACGTTGCAATTTGTTTAGTACCCACAGTAAAATAATAATAAAAAAACTTTAACTCTCCTTTTGAACAGCCATATGAAGAGCCCAACGACAGGTAAAACTTCCTTTTTTATTTAGGAAGTGTATTTGCAGCAGCGCCGCCATTTCCAGTACATTTTAAGATGAGCGGAGAAAAAGAAAGGACGGATCAAATCTTTCGATAAGTGAAAATGAGGAAATGAGTAACGTCAAACAGTAAAGCTCCAAGGTCCCAAAACCTTTATGTAGTCGTGTCTATTCACGGTTCTTCCTAACATTTGGTTCTCCTGCTGAGTGTCTGACGACTCCGCGAAAAGACAGTGTATGTAGACTGCTTGCCGCGAAGAGCCGGTTACCCTGGACTGGTTTGCTTTGCTGCTCGCCGGTACGGCGCCGAGCAATGCAGCTGATCCGCGGAGCACGTGATCTGATCCGAGCCGGTGATTCTCTCAGGGCTGGACACTTTACTGTTGTGTACATAAGGTCGTGTGCTCGGCTTTTCTCTCCGAGTGCTACTGCCCCGCCTCCTCTTTTCGCAATATTGACGCAATGTATAAATACTGGAACAAAAGGACAACTTCCTTGAAGCTTTGCTGAAACTGCACAAAAAAAGGGGATGAGCTTTATTGTTGCGAAGAGGGAATCTCGAACTGGAGTACATAATCCTCATTTAAAACAGCAAGTCATCGCACAGTTTTATGGGCTGAGCTTTCCAGGTGTCTGTCACTTAAGTAAGTGTTCATAACCGCGTGTCTGTGTTCGTATTTTCTCTCATTATTAGGTAAACCATTCGATTTATATTCATCTGTACAAATTCAGTGAAGCAGAGATTGGCACTCGTGTTTTGCTTAATGAAATACAAGCTCGGATGATTATGAAACAGTGTATCCTTTCGTGCAACACAGAGCAAATTCATTGCTGTCGTGTGAAATAAATGAATCTTGTAGCTACGTACCGTAAACAGCTAAGCACGTATAAGGTATAGTACAGGGGGACGAAAACAGATGACGTAATGCCATGTTTTACTAGTATGAATACGACAGACTTTATTATGCCGACTTTGCAAAGGGTGAAATCAGTCAGATATCATCGTGGACTATAAAGATTCAGAATGCCGTTGTTAAATCACGTTAATCAAACTACTGGAATTACACCACATGGAAGTTTGCATTTCACTTCCCTTCGGAGCATAGAACCCCGCGTTATTTTGTTCAATTCGGCATTGCCGGATTGTGATTGTGATTGTTATTGTCAACGTTAGGTTTCCGGCAATGGGCTCGGTAAGAGTTTTAAAACTCCAACTGTAGACTTTACTTATTTATATTTTATTTACTTATGTATTCGTTTTTTTAAATTAACGGGAGAATTATAAAGGATGCGCCGTAATTCGCTAACAAGCGTTGCCTTGCTGTCAGTAGCCCAATTAACAATGGGGTTGCATATACTTCAGCAAAGAGGAAGAGGACGCGCCGAAAAAACCAGGCAGGCTCAGTGTTTACAATAATAATAGGCTATGTGTGACGCAAGTAACGTACAGCAGAAAACACCAATCACAAACTTGTAAGCGGCCAGCAACGTTCTAAATTTGGAAAATGATGACATCACCGCTAGTACGAGAAGATAGGGTGGAACTTCCGCCAATGTGGGAGTCCTAATCCAGTTACCGCCAAAGAGTTGCAGCTGCCTTCTTGAGTTAGCAAAGGAACAAAGCAGCGGTGATTATTGACTTGTGCTTAAAAGGGAAAGGAACAAGAGGTGCAGCCTTTAGCTGTAAATGATACGTAAAAATGGCATTCTTTCTCAATGTTAATTATGTTAATTCCATTTCTAAGTAACATTACATTTGTTCCACTTCGCTGTTATCGTCACGGTGGAAGTGGTATCTAAGGAAAACATGCGATGATGTAACGGGTATGGTTATAGTTTTAAATCAGACAAATTTAACTGTACTATTTGGCTGATTAAATATTTAAATCAGTTTGTATAAGCACGTGTTTTTTGTTTTTGTAAACCAAATGACCATTTTTGTTAACTCGATAGTAAAGAACCAGTCCGCTCCGAAACATCACAAATGACAAGTGAGCTTGCTTATGGATGCGGCCTCCTGGATGTGACACACTTGGTTCAATCCAGCAGTTCTTTCTACATGTTAACTACAAGGACTGGACTCTTTTCCTCATCCCATCCGGAAGGACCGTTATTAAGCTTTTCGTCACATTTCCCAACAGCTTTCACGCACATAACCAGTGTGCGTACCGCTGGTATTTTACCTACTAGATAATCCATGTATGTTTGCTTTTGCTAGTATGTTTTGTTAGGGAGCACATGCAGTTAGACATTCTGCGAGATGCAAAATATTCAAGTTCTGTCTCTGGAAAATTTATCAGTGGAAAATCTAAATCACGCAAACAGAATTATTTTTGACAAATACATGTACATAAATGAAACCGAGACTCTTTTTGTAAATTATTAGCCACTGTATCGAACACATTATAGACATAACTTCTTGTGTGCATGTTCACAAAATTGCATGTTTCAAGTGGCTTACTTTGTAAAAAAAATAATAATAATAATTTGAGTTGGACTTTGTCCATTTTGTGGATGCTTACCGAAATATGTTCGTGATTGTTAGTTTGTACAATGCTAAATTAGTGCTACATTTGTTAGCTCCAGGTTTGACAGGTGTCCATCTCGACCTCCTGAAAGAAATACGGTGGAAACTGTACACGAGCTCCGTACATAAACTTGATGCCAGGGAGCATGTTTTAGCATCTTTGCTTTTCCGTACGCAGTTTTCCTTGCCACGGCGCTGGTTTCAGTAAAAGCGAGTGTGTGTTCGTCAAATATCCGTGTCTTAATTAGTACTCGTATTTTTCCGCAAAATAATTCAGTCGTTGATTACAGCAAGTTATGTATTTTGTATTTTTCACAATTGTAAATTGACGTTGCACTGTTGGACATCTTATTTAGTTTAAATTTTACTGCTCTACGCGGATAAGCCATCTTTTGCCGTCACAAGGAGACACTGCGCTCGGAATATATGGTTATGTTTGGACGGCTTTAACCCCAAGGACCAGATAAACTTGTGAATTAATGTAGCTTTTTTGGCAGGAAGGTAACAATTCAACTGTCTAATGTTAAAATAAAACATTTATGTTAGGCGGACGGGATTTTATCTTGCATATAACATTTAACAGGCCAGCTTTTAATAATAGTTATTGAGCCTAAAGGATGCGCCAAGCGATTGTTGTTTTTGATTATGCGAAGACCAATTTATTTGATGAGTGGGTTTTGGTGTTATCCTTCATTTCTGTGCTACAGTTTACTGTTAAACATAGCTGTTTATTTCAGATTTAAGACAGGGATTTCTGAATTGGTGGTGACCAAACATGAATGTGTTGATATGTATTTTCAAAGCCAGCTTTTGGAATAGATAGAGTTGCGTTTTTTGTAAAATTCACGATTAAAAATGCTTTCCACCTAAAACGGAAGCTTATTTTACAGTTGTCTGAATCCTTAAAACATTAATAAATGCAAAAAAGTATTATTATTAAGCACTTGTTTCTCTCTAAAATAGAGGCAATACATTTAAAGTGACATACTCAAAACATTTTTAATTTCACACTGTCTCGATTGTGAGAAAAAATATTTAATAGAACACTTGCCAGTTGACAAGTAAATTGTAAACATATTTCATACAGATATGCAATGACTGAAAAGTAATGCCCTTATAAAGCAACATTCTAGTGAAAACTGATTTCTTTTCTGTAGTGTACATTAAACAGAATTTCAGAAAAATGCTCCATAAAACCATACAAAGTTCAGTTCCATATTTGAAAAAACACATTTAATAATAGCATGGTTTACTGTATGTGAAAATACTTTGTAATATACTCTAGTCATTTTATATTGTTTTTGGCAGGCATCATATCCTGTGAAATTTATTATTTGGTGGCATGGTCTTCAGTACTCTTTACAACAGTCTGTGAAGAGTATGTCATTTTTCCTGTGTAGCATTCTTCAGCTTGCAACCAAATAGCTGAAATGTTAAGTTGTCCTGTAGATGATGCTGCAAAGATTTTTCTTTTTTATATTAAGGGTGTCTGCAGCATTAGCTTCAAGTGTATATTGGCTTCAAGTTCACCAAAAAGAAAGTAAATTAAAATTTTTTTGCCACCAGTCATGCCAGCGCAGTTGTGAATAATGGGTTACAATGAATGTAACAGGCACATGCATACTCATTGCGCACAGATTTAATTAAGTAGTGTCTGTGGCAAAGCAGTCCTCCTGTACTTTACAGTAGATTTGTAACAGTTATGTGATGAGTGTACATGAATTTTTAATTCATGTAATTCTTTACCAGCAAAAGTATATCTCGCTATTATATAAAAAAAATCCTGGGATGAGACAAGACTTTTTTTCAAGAGATTTTTTCAACTCCACGCACACGGTACTCTCACCTCTCATTCATATGAATGCTTTTGACAGACGCAGTTCTTGCTCTCTCACGTCTTATGAATTTAAATTTTTTTCCTCCCAATTCAATAAGATTTGGACATATGTCTTCTTTAAGAATTTCATCAGAAAGGGTTATCAAGAGTAAAAATCAGTACATAGGCAATCCTACAAAATGATGAAGTCAATTGAATTAACACTAAAAATGCCAATCGGCTGCACAGCAAATTGGTTAAATGCATATGAATAGACTATGCTTAAACAGTTGGTGGTGATCGTGCAGAAGATGAAAACATCAACTTACAATATCCTGAAGAATATCTATAACCGTAAACAGTCTTCCTCCACACGAATTACTGTAGAAAGAAGTATGTATCCAAGAAAGGTAATGTAGTATATCTTAAGGGGATAACATTAGACAACAAAGGAGATCTTGATGTGCCATTCGTATTAAAATGTTAACAGTTTCCCAGTAGAATAGCGTTTGCAAAGACAGTTAACAAATCTCAGAGCCAAACATTCAAAAAAGTCATTTTAATTAATAGAGAGAAAGAAACTAAATTCTATCACGGGCAGTTGTACGTTGCATTGTCACGATGAAAGTCCAAACACAGATTCAAAATTCAATGAGATATTGACGAAATTTTTATTAAAAATTTTTTTTTACTGAAGTTTTACAGTAAAAGTGTAAGTTTAAAAAGTATTTAATGTTAATTTCAAAGCCAAACAGAACAATATCATATTAGGCAATGACTAACACTAACGCAACATGAAACATAATTTACTTTCAACTTACTTACATTTTACTGTTTTAATATGGTTAATTACTTGGTGTAATGTAAAATAGTTCTATTATACATATGAAACAATTCCCTTAAAAATAACAATCTGTTTAAATAGTAGAACCACAAAGAGGCTAGCACGTAAGCGCAGGCCCGAGGGTTGGCAAGTGAAACAAGCAGGGGGCTAAGTCCCCTAGTTCATTATTTGTCTTGATACCTTCTGTCTTATACTGCATTTAATTATTTTATATGTATATATTGTTTAGGTGGCAATTTTATACTTGGATGTGAGACATGGTGATAGCTAGTTATAGAGAAAGTAGCCTTTTAGTCATTGCAAAGCTAGGGCAAGCTACTGGATTTTAAAATAATGATCTGCTGTGCACCCATGTATGAAATTGGCAAGCTCAGTGTAGCTGTTTAGAAGGAAGAGCTCAACTTAATATGGATTACCAATAAATCCACATTAAATGCACAATTAAAATATTTAATTTTACTAGACTGCTTTTGCATAAACCCAAAAAGGGTAGCAGAACATCATCATTATTCCCAGGTAATGATTACTTGTACAGAGAATACTTTTCCATTTTTAATTAGACATTCTGTCTTTGTGTACATTTGTGAAAGTGAGCAGCAATAAGAAACCTAAACATTAGTGAAATTTCATAGCAAATTTGAATAGTGCTGCATTTTAAAATGTACAGTTTTTTTAGCTTCATTGTACGGATTTTAAATTAATGTTCTCTATAAATTCATAATATGCTAGTTCTTTCACTTGAAAGGTGATACTTTTCAGATTGTAATATTTGAAGGGATAATAAATGCATAAGTTGGTATAAATTAGAACTGAATGCTCAAATTATTATTTATTACTAATAATTTAATTTAGATATAAAACAAAATAAAGGTACACTGAGCAGTGCTTTATTAAATTTATTTTATTCATATAATTTAACTAGCCATCCTCTGCAGCTTCGCCCTCAGAGTAGTGAAACAGGACAGTGAAGAGGGCCACGCCCAGCTCTCTAATCCTGACGGCACTCTTTCCCCTCCCCTCAACCTGCAGCCTATGTCTCGGATTAGCGGGAATATATCACTCCTGCAAGCAAACTATGATTCTTAGTGCAATGAGAGAAGTCGCAAAATCAACCGGCATGTTCAAGCAAATTATAGGAGGAAAAAAGGTCTAAATCCATTAAGTAGTTCTCTCGTTCGCTAACTAGGCAGAGTTAAAGTTGTGCCCCGAAGGCAGACGCTTGAGTGCCCCCCCTCCCCAGTAGCCCGATGAGTCTGTCTCAGTTTTGCGCTAATAAATCGG
Organism: Polypterus senegalus; assembly: GCF_016835505.1. Lineage (NCBI taxonomy): Eukaryota > Metazoa > Chordata > Cladistia > Polypteriformes > Polypteridae > Polypterus > Polypterus senegalus. The sequence continues at coordinate 160,839,547 of NC_053155.1, forward strand.
TGCCGCAAGTGAACTATGATACTTAGCGCGATGAGAAAGTCGCAAAATTAATTGAATATTAAAGCAACTTATAGAAAAAAAAACTAAACCCGTTATATAGTTCTCTTGTGAAAAACGGACAGACATACAAATGGGTCTAAAAAACTTCTAAGAAATTTTGCACTTGGACCAAGAAATTTTTAAAACCGTTTCTTAGCAAGCACCTATGGGCTAAGGATAACCTACATTTCAAATTTCAAGACCCTAGTCCTCATGGTTTGAGAGATTTCGTGATGAGTGAGTCAGTGGTAATTGGCTTATATATATATACAGTATATACAATCTGTATAAGGCACAACCCCCCCCATCTATATATATAGATAGATAGATAGATAGATAGATAGATAGATAGATAGAGAGGCTCAGAGGTTGGGAAGATGCCTGGTGGAAAGCACTCAACTGATGGAAGAGAGGGAAGTCAGGGGGAGAAGATAAACAAGAGATAAAGTGAATGGTGTGCCACTTTAGTGGGAAATTGCACAAGCCACACCACAAGAAAGGTAAAAATCAGCACTTCTGTTGAAATGCTCAGAGCAGCAGCAGGATTTGTTTCCCCTTTTGTTCATTTCTATTTTTTATATATTCCAATGGTTATTCCTCAGTGAGTTTCCTTTATCCTTAATTTACAAAAATATTATTTTTTCTTATTAATTCATTTAACATGTTCTAGATTGACGTTGTCGGCATATCAAAATATTATTTCCAAAAGATAGAATAAATAAAATGCATTTTCTTAATGCCATAGTAACTTATCACATTGAATTTGATATATTGTACTTGACTAAAATCCAGCCAGCTATGTTGTTTGACTTTACAAAGCTAATCTCAAAGCATTATAGAATGTTACTGAAACCTGTCATTAAATAGCTATTTAGGCATAAAAGCTCCAGCAATTGGTGATTACCCAAAATAACAAGTCTTTAAGAGAAGGTATAATGACACATTTTCATATCTTTATTCTTATAAATGATACATGAGGTTGTAATATATTTAAGTGCGTTAAATTAAGAATGTCGTTCTCCTTAAACAACCACAATACAGGAACCAAAAACAATCATTTATCTATACTAATAAAAGGCAAAGCCCTCACTGACTGACTGACTGCCTCATTCACTCACTCACTCACTCACTGACTCACTCATCACTCATTCTCCAACTTCCCGTGTAGGTAGAAGGCTGAAATTTGGCAGGCTCATTCCTTACAGCTTAATTATAAAAGTTAGGCAGGTTTCATTTTGAAATTCTACGCGTAACTGTCATAACTGGAACCTACTTATGTACATATATACGGCAATAGCCTGCAGCTCGGTCGCCGTGTGAGGCGGAGTTGTGTCCCTCATCGTCATGCCTCCCACGTAATTGTGTGCCTGCCCATATAAGGCCGTCAGTCAGCAGCAATCCAATAGACACACTGCCGCTAAATATTCGCGGGTGAAGGGCTGTGCTTATGCAAACGAAGATGAGATGGTCAGGGATAGACTAGTGTTTGGTACAAACTCAGAGAAAGTGCAAGAGAAACGTTTAAGTGCCGGGTTTTAGCTAACATTAAATAAAGCTGTGGACATCGCAAGATCGCACGAGATATGACAAGCACGGCTGAGAACCTTCGATGCATGCACTCCGAGTGGCTCACGTGAACTGACTGTGAACGCAGTAAACAGAGAAAAAGCAAGACCTCCAAAGAGCGCAGAGACTTTTGATCACGTGAACGTGTCTGCAAAAAGTGGCGTCTCCTGCCCTGCAAAAATACTATAAAAGTTGACCAGCCAGCACGCGCACATAGCTGTGCCAGCCTTTGAGATGCTGACTGCGCTACTGCCTTAAGTGAAAGTAAGCACTTTTAATTTTTTCCTCCTTCCCCTGAGCTACAGCCCAGACAACTGCAAACACAGGATCCCTTTTCTAGACCGCAGCAAACTAATATTAAGGCGCTTCACACTTTCTTTTGCACGTATACGATTATGAGGTCGCGGAAGACACGCACAGGAGTGGAGGACCTACAGTGCCATCCCGGCCGGTTAATGGCAGGGCCGTCTCTCCAGTCTACACAAGACCCGCCGCGACGCTCCCAAAAGGCGCTTATATCGTCAGCAAAGACGTCTCTCTACACTATATAAAAGAAAAAGTTTCCTTTCTTTACATCTCTTTTCCTTTTATCCCAAACCAAAGCCTTTCTCTCTTAACACTGCAAAGGACACAAAACTAATTTTCTTTAATTGCTGGTAATGCCAGTAAGGCACATTACCAAAGGCAGAAATTTGGATGTTCACATAGAACATGTAATTTCTTTACCACAGCCATCGTGTAGCACTTTTGAAAAGGGATCTACTACTGAGAGATGATCCATATACATTTTAGCTGCTGTTAGTACTACTTACCTGTTGTGTTATACCGTCTTTAAAATGTAGTTTATTTGAGACCACTCCAGTAGTGCTCAATGTATCTTTACTTCTTAAAACATTAATGTTTTACTGTTTAATAACTTATAGACTACATTTTATTTTTTTCCCTTGCACTCAGTGAGCGAAGCCAATGGGTAATCATATATGATATATAATCATATATGTATATATATATATATATATTTATATATATATATATATATACATATATATATATTTATATATATATATATATATATACATATATACATATATACATATATATATATATATATATATATATATATATATATATATATATATATATATATATATATATACACACACATACATACAGTGTGTATGTGTGTGTATATATATATATATATATATATATATATATATATATATACTAGCAAAATACCAGCTTGCAGAGAGTAGTGTGTTAAAGAAGCAATGAAAAGAAAAGGAAACATTTTGAAAATAACGTAACCTGATTGTCAATGTAATTGTTTTGTCACTGTTGTGAGTGATGAGTGTTGTTGTCATATATATATATTTACACACACACACATAAACATATATATATATATATACACATATCTATACATATACACATATATACATATATATATATATATATATATATATATACATATATATACACACACACATATATAGACATATATATACATATACATACATATCTACATATATACACACACAGCTATTTCAGTATCAGTGCAATACGCTGTTTGTTAAAACAGTTGACTCCGCTCTTACGTGCAATAACAAATCAAATCATTCAGTTGTCTTTGCTCATATGTCATTTTAGAGCTGGACGCCTGGCATCTTTTTTTGGCCACAGGTTCGTTTCTGTTTGCTGTGAGGTTCTGTGTTGTGGAGATTCTCAGGATGGATTGCAGGTGCTCATCAGTGAGGCGACTCCTGTGTGCTGTTTTGTTAGTCTTTATCACTGAGAAGAGCTTCTCACACAGATATGTGCTACCAAACATGCACAAGGTTCGAGCCGCATGTAGACGGACTTTTTGTTCATCAAAGTCACCAAAGCGCCGTGCAAACTCAGTGCGCAGTCGCTCAGTTTATCAGCAAAGTGCGTGTTGGGAACACTGTAGTGACGACTTGGTTTAACAGTACTTGGCAGCAGGGAAAGTGGGGCAAGGTGAACTGGTGCATTTGTGTCTCCCATAAAAGCAGCTTCACTTGAAATCACTTTGTGATTGTGCACGGGTTAAAACGTCCGCTGAAGTGTCAGATTCTTATTTAATTATGCTGTTTTCTGTATCTTCTGAATTGCATTCAGGTTACCCTGATGCAAGGCAGCTGAAGCGCTGCATTATGGGATCTGTAGTTTATTGTGTTACCAGCGCTTCATATACCGGGCTTTAATAACAATAATACAGTATATAAAATGATCTCGGGCGGATATAATTACGCCGGGCGGATGTGGCCCTGACCCTTGAGTTTGACACATATGGACTAAATAGAACTTGAAAAGATATGTTTTTCAAATGTGATCGCGCAATTCAGATAGAGTTGGCGCACTACAGCCTGCATGCCTCAATGAGTCATCCTCCCTCGCTCTTACTTTTTACCGTTCATCTAATGAATACACTGAGTATGGCTTTACCAAAACAATCATTGATGGCGAATAAAGTATCCATTATTAGTATGTAGAGCGGGATATATATATATACATATATATATATATACCAGCGTATCATAGCGAGAAGTAGTGTGTTAAAAAGGTAGAAAAGAAAAGGGAACATTTTAAAAATAACGTAACATGACTGTCAATATACAGTATTTGTTTTGTGAGTGTTACTGAGTGTTGCTGTCATCAAGGATTTGATTATCATTATTTCTTTCAATCAGGTTCGTATTTGTAGGATGTGTTGTGTTCAAGTTACATTCCGTGTTTGTCAATCGTTGTAAAGATGACAGGTTTCATTCATCGATTCGTTTCTTACTGCATCAATAAACAGCTCGTCTTCTTCTTTATCTGAGACCTGACACACTGCATGCACGGGTTTTTACACTGTCTTCCTTTAGCGGGACATTGACTTTTTCCACCGTGTGCTTTGTTTCCGCAGTAGCTGGATTTATGAATATGCTTATCAGGCGCTTCATATTTTTGCTGCCTTTTCAATTGTGTAATTCGGTTTTGTTCAGCGCTCTTTGGAACTGTTGCCTTTTATCTGTGCACTCGTGAGTTCACGTGAGCGCTCGGTGTACATGCATCGAAGGTTCCCAGCTGTGCTGGTGCCATCTCGTGCTATGTCCGTGGCTGTATTTAATGTTACCTTAGTCCTGGCACTTAAAACTTTCTCTCGCAGTTTCGCTGAGTTTGTGTCAAACACCACCCTGACCATCTCATCTTCCTCTCCATAAGCACAGTCCTTCACCCGTGAATATTTACCCGTGGCAGTTTGCTATTGGATTTCCGCTGACGGACGGCCTTATATGGGCAGGCACTAAATTACAAGCGCCAGCGGCAGCCTGTCTATGAACTTCATTTAAAGTGTAGGTTTACATCGTGCTTTGTTTCAGTAGCAGAACTCATGAATATGGTTGTATATGTCACTTTCGCTTCGCTTTTTATTGTTTCGCTGCCTTCTCAATTATATAATGCATGTTTTCTTAAGCGCTTTTTTGAGCTCTTCCTGGTTTTCTATGTACTGCGTGATTACGTGGGAGGCGTGATGATGTCACACGAAACTCCGCCCCCACGGCGTTGAAGCTCATCTCCATTACAGTAAATGGAGAAAAACTGCTTCCAGTTATGACCATTACGCGTAGAATTTCGATATAAAACCTGCCCAACTTTTGTAAGGAAGCTGTAAGGAATGAACCTGCCAAATTTCAGCCTTCCACCCACACGGGAAGTTGGAGAATTAGTGATGAGTCAGTGAGTGAGTCAGTGAGTGAGTTAGTGAGTGAGTGAGTGAGTGAGGGCTTTGCCTTTTATTAGTATAGATATATGACAGCAACACTCATAACAGTGACAACACAATTACATTGACAATCATCTTACGTTATTTTTAAAATGTTTCCTTTTCTTTTTTCATAACTTCTTTAACACACTACTTCTCTGCTGCGAAGCGTGGGTAATTTGCTAGTTGTAAATAAGTGACATTATGTTCCTTGTTGAGGCCTGCTTCATCAAATGTGTCTAGTAATTCATCCATTTAGCTGCACTGTGTAGAAATCTAATTGAAGTCACTTATTGTGTTTTGTTGTTCGATTTTAAGTACTAAACTGAAAATTGACAAAAATCTCACTTTTGACGTGGTATTTTTGGAATATTTTTGAAAAAACAAGTTATGCAATTTTACAAAATACGAGGTGTGGCAGAAAAGTAATGAGACTGATTTTTTATTTACCAAAGTTTTTATTTTTTTCAAACATCAATGTTATCCCCTTCAAAGTAGTTCCCTTGGGCAGCTACACACAGATGGAGACGTTGTTCCCACTGTTGGTAGCAGCGCTAGAAGTCTTCAACCGATATGTTCTTCAGCATGTCCGTTACACTCTTTTGGATGTTTTCTAAAGTCCCGAAATGATGTCCTTTGAGGACATTTTTCAGTTTAGGAAAAAGGAAAAAGTCACACGGACTGAGGTCAGGTGAATAAGGGGGCTGAGGAACCACAGGAATGCATTTTTTCAATTGTCCTTATGCTCAATTGTGAGGTTTTTCGGAACCATTTTGGCACAGACCTTTCGCATGTGCAAATGTTCAGTCAAAATTTGATGAATGGTAAATCTGTTCAAATTTAATTGTTCACTCAACATTCTTAATGTTAAATGACGGTCTGATCTCACAAGAGTGTTCACACGTTCGATGTTTTCATTGGTTTTCGAAGTTGAAGGCCTCCCTGAAAAACTTGAACTCGGGATAAAGAATGTTCCCCATAGGCCTGTTTTAACTTTTCAAATGTCACACTTGCCGATTCTCCAAGCTTAACACAAAATTTAATGGCACAACGTTGCTCCAAATTCCGCTGTTCCATTTTGCATGACGCACAACCAAAAACACGACTTCGCTAATAGCAGTCACAAAAATCACGTAGTTAACGGACGGAGTTGAAACTCGCACTGAGCTATGGGAGGGTACTGATACACGTGCTCTATCAAGGACAACAGCACAGCGTTGCCAGATCGCTTGCAGTGTTGCCAGTCTCATTACTTTTCTGCCACACCTCGTACACTTGTGCTACATGAAAACTAGCCTCAGTTCTGATAAAGAATTAAGGAAAAAGCAGCTTCTGAAACATAACTTTCACTATTAACCTATTAAACACTGTAGTAAAGACAATGTGTAGATTGAAGAATGTGGCCCTATAGGGAGAGGTAAGTAGGAGACTGGAATGAATTTACCTAGGGGCTTACCTGACGTCATGAATGGAGTCTACAACCATACCATGGCATATACATTGTAAGTAGTAGTTTATAAACTGTGCATGCGTTTTCAGATAATCATTGGCATTTTTCCTCTGGATCACAGATACAGTAGACACACAGACTCAAGTCCAAAAAGCACCAGTCTGGGTCTCCCTATGGGAGGAAAAAAAGATCCTGCAGCATCACCGTCGCTTTCACTGTTGGGAGTCCGTTCAGATACATCCCTGCTCAATTCGCTAGAGGATCCCATTCTTATATATGGTACTGGCATCACTCACCTGTACTGCTGCATCACTCCGGCTGGAGAATCCCACACCCAGCGGCCTCCACCACTACTTTACGTCCTTCAGGTGCGCATCCGCCTTCTCATCCAGCCTCCCTATCGCCTCCTGCAACACCCGCAAGACCTGCAAGAGTGACTGCACAGGCTGAAGGACCACCTACAGCTCACGTACAGTCATGATCAAATCATTTAAGTCAGCTGGCGGTGGATTCACACTCCGCTCATACCCACCTGCTGGCTGCGAGCCACAGAGTCGCCTCGCTGTTGCTCCACGGATCGGCATGCTTCAGCCACAGATGTGGATCCAGGCAGTCCCCTTCTAAAAAGTAAGAATAAGGAATGGCAAGGCAGTCCCCCTAGGGCTGATTGCTGCTGGGCACAAGACTTACTTCCTGGATCCTGTCCCCTAGAGGGTGCCTCTGCTGGGCGGCCTCTTCAGGAGCTGTGCCAACCCAGGCATCCATGACGACAGCGCGTGTCTGGGAGTCCACTGCTGTCATGGCTCGCCTGTTCTTTTTCCCCATTGGGTTGGAGAGCAGTTGTCAGGGTGAGTCGCTTGTACTGCTGTGCGTGTGTGTGCCGCTTTGCAGCGCCGTGTGCGCTTCCTGTTCTGCTGTGCCAGACTGTCCACAAAATTATTTATTTTGATGGGTCTCCTGCCAGTTAACAGCCAGGAAGTCCGATCTGGGATGCCATTGTGAAGTTACCAGCCTGGATCATAGATACACAGACTCATAAGTCCAAAAAGCACACACATTTATTCCGCCCTTTTCTTTATACAGCACCTGACATAGTGCAGCACAGCCACAATACAGCTCAGTCCTTTTCTTTCCTTTCTCCCCTCCTCTCCTCCTGTCGTCTCCATCACCACCACACCTCCTGTTCCTCCAGCTTTGGCTTCTCCCTCCCGACTTCAGCTGCCCAAATGGAGTGAGGCGGCCTCTTTTACAGTATATTGTACCCGATTTGCTCCAAGTGCTCATTGATGGTATTCCTGTAGCACTTCCTGGTGTTGCAGAAGTGCTGCACGGGCATCCAGAAATACTCTGGGTGTGCCTCAATTCCCTTCCAGCAGCACAAATTATAAAAACTTTTCAGGCTGTATCACAATACTTCAGATGTGGTCTTACTAGTGCATTATACAGTATAGTTTGAGAATGTCCCTTGACTTACATCCAACAGTTTTTATGATATAAACTAACATTTTATTTACTTGTTTAATAGCTTCAATGCATAACTCAGTCAATGAAAATGTTGCATCAACATATACCCCTAAATCCTTTACAGGGGTTGCTTCCTGTATGGCTGTGTTTCCCATCTTGTATTTACAATTGATGTTACTTTTGTCCATGTATGAGCACTTTCCACTTTTCAACATTTAAACTTCATTTTCCAGATGTTGGATGCTGGATATCATCGAGAGGAACTGCAGCGCACAGCTCAGTGGCAACTCTGGTCTGTACTGGGAACTGAGAAGGATGGCCGCAAGGGCTCTGAGGGCACATAAAGAGGCGTTTGTTAGAGGAATCTGTGAGCAAGTGACACACCATCTGTGGTCTATCGACCCACGTCCTGCTTACAGAGTAATCGAAGCATTACGCACATCTGAAGCTGTTCCTCGGAGAGTCGCAGTCAGGGCGGCTGATGGAACAGTCCTTATGAATGACACTGCAGTTGTGACCTGCTAGGCTGGCTACTTTGAGCAGTTGTTCAAAGCTGATCCTCCGGCTAGGATGTTGGATATCTCTGCATCCACGGTTCTTGAGGCTGATCCTCCAATTAGCTGTAAACCACCCAATCTCACTGAGATTGCACAGGTGGTGAACCAGCTGAACGTGGGAAAGGCTGCAGGGATCTTTGGTATCTCGGGTGAACTTCGCCAGGCTGGTGGTAAGGCTGTCCTCCTGGCATTGCAAGCAATCTTTGCTTCCATTTGGGAGACTGGCATCATCCCAACTGACTGGAAAACGGGACTTGTCGTCCTGTCTGGAACGGGAAGGGTGATCGCCTGGATTGCAGCAACTACAGGGGGATAACACTGCTCTGAGTGCTGGGTAAGGTCCTTGCTAGGGTCGTCCTCAATAGGATCCGTGATCACTTGCTCACCTACCAGCGACTGAAACAGTCTGGTTTTACACCTGAGAAGTCTACCATCAACTGCATCCTGGCACTGAGAGTTCTCATGGAGCGCAGTCACGAATATTGGCAGAGTTTCTTTGCAGCCTTTGTCGATTTTCGCAAAGTGTTTGACTCATTTGATCAAGCTGCCCTGTGGGACATCCTGAGGGTTTGCGGGATCCCCTCGAGGTTGCTGGATATCATAGTCGGCCTGTACACTGGGACTGTGAGTGCTGTGCAGAGTGGAGGCAGAACTTCTGTGTTTTTCCCTGTTGATTCTAGGGTTCGTCAGGGGTGTGTTCTTGCTCCTACTCTGTTCAATGCTTGTATGGACTGGGTGTTGGGCAAGGTCATGGGGTCCAGCAGCTGTGGGGCATCCGTTGGTGAAGAAAGATACATGGATCTTGACTTTGCTGACAATGCTGTGATCTTCGCGGAGTCAATGGAGGCTCTGATCGGGGCGCTCAAGTGACTGAGCAAGGAGTCCGAGTGTCTGGGCTTTGGAGTGTTCTGGATAAAAACCAAGATCGAGGCTTTTAATGACCTCTTGGATACAGCCTTCAGCAGTGTGTCTGTTTGCAGAGAGAGTGTCAACCTTGTAGAGATGTTTACTTACCTTGGCAGTGACATTCATGTCTATGGTGACTCTTCCTGTTAAGTCATTAGACAGATTGGGAGAGCATGGGGGGTCATGAGGTCGCTGGAAAGGGGTGTGTGGCGCTTCCGATATCTATGCAAAAGGACGAAGGTCCAAGTCTTTAGAGTCTTGGTGCTTCCTGTCTTGCCATATGGTTACGAGACATGGACGCTATGCAGTGGCCTGATACAAAGAATTGACTCCTTTGGTACTGTGTCTCCCAGGAAAATCCTTTGGTACCATTGGTTTGACTTTGTGTCAAATGAGCGGTTGCTCATGGAGTCCCGAATGAGGCACATTGTGAGGGAGCATCAGTTACGGCACTATGGCCATGTGGCGCGTTTCCCCGAGGGTGATCCAGCTTGTAAGATCCTCATTGTTTAGGACCTGAGTGGCTGGACCAGGCCAAGGGGTCGTCCACGTAACAGGTGGCAGATAGAGGGTCATTTTTGGAGGGTGGGACTGGACCGCGTGTCTGCCTGGGGGGTTGCCAGCCATCGTGTAGTGGGAGTGGCAATGTATTGTACCAGTGCATGCTTCCCAACTTCCAGATATTCATCCAGTTCTGAAGGTTGTCCAGGTCTTTTTGTATTCTTTTTGCTGCCTCCTCAGTTTCTGCCACCCCTCCAGTTTTAGTGTTTCTGCAAATGTTACATGTTTAATAACTGTACTAGAATCAGTGTTATTAATATAAATCAGAAAAAGTACTGGTACAAGGACATATCTCTGAGGGACTGCAGTGATGACCTTGCATCTGTACTCTTTGTCTTCTGCTGGTTAACCAACTGGATATCCAGGTTTGTAGGTTACCTCTGATGCCTACAAGCTTCTAGTTTCAGAATTAATCTTTGGTGTGGGACTGAATCAAACGCTTTGAAATTCTACATGAATTGCTATGCTTTGTTTTTGTCAACTATTCTGTTTGCTTCTTCAAAAAAATCTAAAGGATTGGTTTGGCAGGACCTTCCTTTCATAAACTCGTGCTGGTGGCCATTTAGAATATTATTTCTGTTTAGGTAATTTTCTAATTTATTTCTTATTATACAGTAGTTTCAATAAGAAGAAAGATTATAGGTCTTTAATTAGTAAGATCCATTTTGTCTCCCTTCTTAAAGCCTGGAGTCCCAGTGACTGCTGAAATATGCCTAATAAGGGTTTATAGATGATATCTTGGTATCATTTTTTTCAATACCACTCATAGAATTCCATCAGGTACAGGAGTTGTATTAGTCATCAGTGAGAAAGATAAGAAGAAAAGTGTTAAGCAATAATACACAAATTTTATGACGAATTGGTGGAAAATACACTCTATTGTATTTGTTTAAATATACCATTTCTGTTTGCTGTTATGGTGTTTTGCAGTAGGCAATAACTTAAAGTACAACCAGTATGAGGTTGTATTTCTGCATAAAATTAAAGATCCTGACCTGCGAAAAAAAATCATAGCAGTCAGTTCTTTTTAATTTAATTTGGAAAAGCCAATATAATAAAGACTTAAAGCAAGGGTGTCATTCCAATAAAAAGTGTTTTTAAAGTGTGAGTTTTCCTGGACCCATTACTTTAGTTTTCTATACTCTATGATTGTAGGGTGTTGTACCATATTAGCCAATATGAAGGCAATGAGAAGTCCAGAAAATGGAGTTTCGTGGCAACAAAGAGAAGCTACTGCCATACTCGGAGACAACCTTCTGAAATATAAAAACAAAAGATATCAAAAACCGCACCCCCCTTGTTGTCACCAATAACCCGCATCTTGAAAAATTATAATAGAATTTCAGCAAATTCTAAATAATGATGACACACTGACAGATGTATTCCCAGAATCTCCACTGTTGGCAAACAAATAACCACCAAACCTGCAGCAACTAATTGTCCAAAGCTCCCTGAGTGAACCCACAGATAATGGTACACCTCCCTGCCTACAGAAAAGATGTATAACATATGTTCCCATTTATAATGCAGATTGAGCAGTAATACCACACTGCCTACAACAACATCGCATAAACAGATAATTTTCCTGTAGATCATCTAATGTGGTCTACACAATTCTGTTTATGAAATGGCCCAGCACTGCACTCTATATGAGAGAAAAGGAACAAACACTCCACGAAAGAATGAATGTACACAGGTTCCACATTAAGCATGGCAACAGATGTTCCTGTAGGAGCTCATTTCAGCAGCAGTGGATACTCTGAGAAGAATATTAAAGTCACAGTGTTATGGTTAACTTCAAGACAAGAGAGAAAGGAATGGGAAGTTAAACAGATGTTAAAATATAACATACTACAACATGGTTTAAATAGAGACAAAGAATATCATGACCAGATATGAGGATTGTTTACCTCTGATTGACCCAGACAATTTAACTGCAAATCCACATTGTATGGAAAACACATCAAAAACTTTGTTGAACAGATCTTATCAAAAGATCTTGATTATATACATTGTTCTCCTCTCCTGCCAAAATTTAGCAGCTAAATTAATCTTAGGCTAGAGAGATCTGTTAATATTTTTTGAAAGTGAACCACTTAAAGGTTGTCCAATGCTGTCTCTGTCGTAATGTCTATATAAACACAGGGAACTTCATTTTCTGTAATACATACTGCCTGAGGAAGGGGACTGAGTTGCCTCGAAAGCTTGCATATTGTAATCTGTTCATTTAGCCAATAAAAGTGGTAATTTTTCTTGATTTTTCATAGCCTGTGAGAAATTTAACAAAAAAACAATATAGAAGTCCTCCTGTTCAATTTCTCCAGGTACATTACTTGCTGTATCTGCCTTTTAAGTGCAGATACAACAGTCTGCAATTTTGATATTGCAGGGCCACAGTGTTTGCTTGTTTTTCTTGAAGTCAATTTGATGACCTTTAGTTAATTTACATCTGTTGTGGAACTACTGATCTAGTTCTGCTCCTTGCTTGCCCGTTTTTGTGTGTAAGAGAACTTGATAAAGTGTACTTTGACTGTCTTCAAAGATATCAGTGAAGATTCGTAGTATTTATGAGGTTACAAACTTAAGAATTCTTTTTTACATAGACTAATAATTTACAAAAAGAAAGTTCACTTCTGATGAGTATGCACAGAATAACAGGGTCTACCTAATATTTTGTCTTTCACACCAGCGTCCAGTCGTTGCACCTTTGCTGCAATGTAGAAAGGTTTTAAAAATAAGTAGTTTGGTTAAAGCTGCAGTGATGACAATAAAAACAAACACATATTATGCAAATACTTGTTATGCAGAAATTTTCAATAATCAATATGCCTAACAGCTTGTGATATTAGGATATATATGCTTCTGATCACCATCATTCCTCTGTGCATAGTCTGTTAATGGCACAATCTTCATTTTATTTTTATTGAGCTTTATTACATTTTAAAATATAAAAGTAGGTTTAGATATTGTCTAGAATGGTTCTACAAAATATTGTCATAGCATAGATATGTATTGTGAGGAATCTATCTATCTATCTATCTATGTATATATATATATATATATTGTGGAAGATGGCCCGGACACAGACAGACGGACATCGTTCTTCACCCAACACACTTTTATTATATACAACTATTTACAATATTTACGTGCACCTCCAGTGCCTCCAGCACCAATCCCCCAAAGTCCAGGCCTCACAGTCCGATTGCCTTTCTCCTGGCCGCCTCCAGTCCTCTCTCCAGCTCCGTCCTTCTTCCACCCGACTTCCGCTACTGAATGAAGGGAGGTGGCCCCTTATATAGGAACCCGGATGGGCTCCAGCTGCTTCCCGGCATTCCTCCGCAGACACGCCCCAGTGTGGCGGAAGTGCCGGCTGTGCACCCAGAAGCCCTCCGGGTGTCCACTGTCTTCTTCCCCCAGCACTTCCTGGCGTGGCGGAAGTGCTGGGCTCCAGGGTTGTTTAGGCACTGGGGCGCCGCCTGGCGGTGGCCACGGGCCCCTACAGGGTTGGGCTTCCAAGCCCTCTACCCATGGCACCCAATACAACCAGGGCGGTCGCCCCCTCGCGGTCTGGAGGAGGTAGAAGCCCTCCTCCGGTCCTCATGGGCGTCCCGGCTGGGCTCCACCCGAGCGGATGCCACAATATATATATATATATATATATATATATATATATATATATATATATATATATATATATATATTCATTAAGTTATTTTAAGCAATTTTAAATATGTTTGATATAAATACTAGGCGGTAATAGGTATGCTAAATTAAGTGTACCTGGTGGTAGATTTGTACATCTTGTTCAACAGATGGTTAGTTAAATTGAGGTTTGGTGATTGGTTAGACAATAGCACTAAATTAACTTTATCTTGTTCCTGAAAGCATTGCATTACTTACCAAATCTTATTCCATAGCACATAATTCTGCTGAAATACCCCATTTGCAGTTGTTATTACAGTTTTTCAGAATTGCTAAAACACATTTCCTAAAATCTCATCTCTTTGTCTCAAAACACTAAACACATACTCTAAAATTCAAGCTACACTCACAAAACCAAACATTTGACCCAAAACTATTTTAACTTTACTCAAAATCAAGCACTACTGTCAAAAACCACACAAAACGAGCCAATGTGCAAACACAACTTAGCAATGATTACACACTACATAAATAAATACAAAACACTGTGGGATAGCGGGAACATAATATTTATTTATTCATTCATTTATTCTTGCACTCACATTTTAACAAAAAAGAACTGCAGCAAAAAAGTTATATACAGTATATATATATACATATATATATATATACATATATATATATACATATAAAAATATATGTATATTTTTACAGCATATTCAGATACTGTAATTCTGCCTCAGCATCACACCTCTGTGCTGGGTCAGGCCACAGGACTTCATCCACTTCACATGGTATGGTCTCCCTTGCAAGGCAACAAGGAAAGAATCCTTTAGCATGCCTAATCCAGCCCTGGCAAGATTCCACTCCTATCTCATTACATGCTCCATTCATTGCTTGAAGTAGATTTTCCTGTGTGTAAGGGTTTCGGTCGTATACTTTCCATCTCCATGCCGAGAAAAACTCCTCAATAGGGTTCAAAAAGGGAGAGTATGGTGGAAGAAACACATTCATAAAGCGCTGCTCATTGTTAAACCAATTGCGTATTCTTGGATCACGGTGAAAGCTCACATTGTTCCAAATGATAACATACATGGGATGCTCTGCCTGCTCGCGATCTCTCTGCTCAAGCAAAGCATCCTGTAGACCATCCAAGAATGTTACTAGAAGTTCGGTGTTGTATGGCCCAACAGTAACATGACTGTGGAGAACCCCATAGCTGCTGATGGCAGCACAGAAAGTTACATTTCCACCATGCTGGCCAGGCAGTTCAATAATGGCACATTGACCTATGACGTTGCGACCTCTTCTCCTTTTTGCTAGATTGAATCCAGCTTCATCCACGAAGATATATTTATAAGGCCTAACCATTGAGTCAAGCTCAAAGATTCTCTGTACACAGTGACAACAAACTACATTTAGTTCTGTAAATGACACAGTATGATGTATACATGTGCTGCATCCCAGACAATACAGTATACATTCTAGTACTGAGTTTACTGTAAAAGTTCACTTACTTGCACATATTGACATCGTTGCTCTTTCACTCTCTCACAGTTTTGTTCAAATGGTACCCGATAAAATTGTTTCATCCTTATCTTGTTGCGTTGCAGGACACGGTCAATTGTTGACAAACTCACGCTATTTATTCCCTCAAAATGTATGTTGTCTTCAATAATCCGCTGCTGTATTTCACACAGTCGAATTGCATTATTTTGATGGACCATATCTATAATAATATATATATACATCTATGTTTTCAGTAAATGTTTTCAAACACAGTACCATGGAGAAATTATTTTTCATTGTCCCCTTACTGAGACAAGTATACTTTTTACCTGTTTTCTTCTCTGAAAGTCTGGATTATAGTAGCCACTGAGAACCTGCTTAGGTTTGGTTGCACAAGTTGCCCTGTCTCCCTCATAGTCATGGCAAGCCTGGCAAGGACCATTGGTCATATGATACAAAAGATTGAATCTTTGAGTTGTGCTCTTTAGTAAGCCACTTTTCAAATTTCTATAGTAGTATACAAGGATACAAAATTTGAAAAAGTCAGTACACAGCTATGTATTGTAGGTACTATATATATCTATACTAATAAAATGCAAAGTCCTCACTGACTGACTGACTGACTGACTGACTGACTCACTGACTCATCACTAATTCTCCAACTTCCCGTGTAGGTGGAAGGCTGAAATTTGGCAGGCTCATTCCTTACAGCGTACTTGCAAAAGTTAGGCAGGTTTCATTTCGAAATTCTACGCGTAACAGTCATAACTGGACCATGTATACGGCCATAGCCTGCAGCTCGGTCGTCGTGTGAGACGGAGTTGCGTCCCGCATCATCACACCTCCCACGTAATTGAGTGCCTGCCCATGTAAGGTAAATATTCGCGGGTGAAGGACTGTGCTTATGCAAACGAAGATGAGATGGTCTAGTGTTTGGCACAAACTCAGCGAAAGTGCGAGAAAAACTTTTAAGTGTCGGGTCTTAGCTAACATTAAATAAAGCCATGGACATCGCAAGATTACACAAGAGAGCGGCTCACGTGAACTGACTGTGAACGCAGTACGTAGAGAACAAGGAAGAGCTCCAAAGAGCGCTGAACAAAAAACGCATTACACAATTGGCAGCAAAAGAATATGAAGTGAGTGACGCATACAAGCATATTCATAAGTGCAGCTACTGTGGAAACAAAGCACGGTGTAAACCGTAAGTTTAAATTAAGTTTATAGACATGCTGCTGCTGGCGTTTGTCATGCCTACGACGAATACGATATTCGCGAGATACAAGTTTAATGAGAAGACGTGGGGAATAAACGAGACTTTGGATCACTTTGTAACTAAGTTAAAATTGCTGGTGAAGGACTGTGCTTATGCAAACGAAGATGAGATGGTCAGAGATAGAATAGTGTTTGGCACAAACTCAGCAAAAGTGCGACAGAAACTTTTAATTGTTTGGTCTGAGCTAACATTAAATAATTGCTGGTGAAGGACTGTGCTTATGCATACGAATAGAAAGCAAATGTTACGTTATTTTTAAAATGTTTCCTTTTCTTTTTCATAACTTCTTTAACACACTTCTTCTCCGCTGTGAAATGCGTGTATTTTGCTAGTCAATGATATAAACCAAAATAGTAATGGAAAGAGTAGTATTTTGACCACTGACTTTAATCTGTTAGATGCACCTTTCATCTAAGTAACATTGTTAAGTTACATTGGTTATGTCTGTCACAATTTGGATGAGATTTCTTCAATTTCTCTTGTTAGATTTATTCCAGTAAGCTTGAGTATCGCTTATGACCACAAATGTTAACACTATGTCGTAGATTTCCAAAGGATTCAATATTAACTATTTAAACAAGCCACTTAAGGGACTCAAGTTCTTTAAGTTCTATTTGGAGATGCTAGTCCTAACATTTCACCTGTACTTTGCTCTAACTGTTTTTTATTTTCTGAAATGTTTCTTAATCCCTCAGTAAAAGAGGCCTCCCCATAGTGGCTAAAATTCTATTAATCAGAGAATTTTATCAAACAATTTTGCCTAGCTCAGTGATGCATGTGCATATATACTGTATTACAGTGTATGCCTTTTTTATTTATTAAATAATTTCACTTATTGGTACTGTTAAGAACTGCAGAAACATCTAAATGTCATTTTCCCCATTTGGAATCATTTAAAAAGAAAACAAAATAGATATTTTACGTTTGTGGTGGTTATTAGTGCAGAGGGACAAAATATTGGAGGACACTGCCCTTTCATTGTGGTAAGTCACTATAATTTTAAAATGGTTAATCATCCTTTAAAAAGCAATGTGGATTTTAAAGATCTGACTTAACATTTTGAGCACAGAAAAGTAGTGTCATCAGAGCTGCACATGGTGATTCAATATATTAAAAAGAAATGTATATTATTAGATGTTCCATATCATCTGGAGAACTATTTATTTTTGCCCAGCCAACTTTTGCATGGATTCTCACTGCTGAAAGAGGAAATGCATAGCTATATTAAGAATGTAAAACTGAATGCGATAATGTAGGATTTTTTTTTTTTTTTTACTTTTTGGGAAGAAGGGATCAAAATGAACAATGTCCATCTGACATGTTCCCACATTTGCTGTAAAGCATTTTAAAAGATCTCGGTCTAGGTTATACTTAAATAGCTGCCAGAGCAAGACCCCTATTCACCAAGCCTTTTTTGGAGCATATGTATAGTGTGAAAAACGCCTACTGTCATCATCATCATTTCTGAATGACTGACTGACTGCTTGAAGCAACTTGATTCCCAGTGGAACAATTTTGCTGAAATGTAGCATACTTATTCTTCAATGAAATTTGTTGGTGAAAGTTCAATTTTCACTGATATATCACAGTGTCCTGTAGGATTCTTTTTGAAATTTCCAAAAAATCACATTGAAAACCACTGTTGAATTTTCAAACTTTGTTTTTAAATCAGAGAAACATTATATGCAACTTGAATTACAGATCAGTTTACTGCCTTAAATTTACATTGTGCAGAGGCTACTTCAGTTTGTATAGTTTTGTATATTTTCCATTTTTACTTGTGTGATAGCTGCTTCTCATGCTTCTCTTGCTTGTGCCTTATTCCACTCATAGAAGTTGCATCATTGACCTGCCCAGATTTCTGTCATACCAGTTCACATTTCATGCTTGATATTGTACCAGGTAACTTGCATGATCTTCATGACCATAAAAGTAAAAAACTTTAACAACTTATATATAAATGAATGGAGGTGGAATCAAGCTTCTGAAGCATGGCTTGGTGTAAACATGTACAGTACTCAGTAATTACATTGTGCTAAAAAAAAAAATCACTGCCACATTATCTGCACATTATTGTGATTCAATATTTCTCTTACACTGTGATTTATCAGCACAATGATCTGCTAACCATCCTGTTCTGATGTATCCAGCAATTTTAACTTGAGACTTCAACATTAATATGTCTTTCAAAAATGTATGTTTAACGGAAAAGTCCACCCAATATTATATTCTTTTATTTTCTTTGATCTCCTGCATGAAAATATAAGATTAAAACAATTTCTCGGTGATCTCTACAAATCACATGGAGTAAGTAACGTATAAAAAAATATAATCTCTGGGTGGAGTATTCCTTTTAATAACAATGAACTACAATTAGTTATAGACCATCCACAACTAACAGTCGTGCAGCCATCAATGCAATTTTTCCATCACTTGAGATAGACTTTCCTGATTATGAAAGCTATTTTAGTCACCACAAGCCTACTTTGGCTCCATTTTTAACGAATATTGTAAAGTAATTTTAAAATGTCTTTTATATACTCAACTAACACAAGTAAGAAAAACAAAAATGGTTTCATAAACCAAAATTTGATAACTGACTCTTAAATAAATACAAATTCTAACTTCAAAACATTCAACTACAGTGCCCTCCATAATGTTTGGGACAAAGACATTTTTCCTTGATTTACCCCTGTGTCACAGTTTAAAATTACAAATCAAACAATTCAGACATAATTAAAGTCTGAATGGGAACCTTTGATTTAAGGGTATTTGCATATATTTCAGTCACACCATGTAGAAATTACAACACTTTTTATACATGGCTCCTCAACTCAGGGCACAATAATGTCTAGGACAATTGGTGTCACATGCTTGTGACTACTCAGGTATGTTTCATTGCTTTTCATTACTGTAGGCATAAGATACCAAGTCTTACTTTTACTCTTTGGAGTCTGTAGTTGCCATTGTTCAATATGAGGAGAAGAGCTGTGCCAATGAAAGTCAAAGAAGCCATTATGAGGCTGAAAAACAATGCAAACACTACAGACATCTGTAAACTATCTGGAATATCTTTAAGAAGAAAGAATACACTGGTGATCTCAGTAATTGCAAAACAATTGGTAGGCTGAGGAAGACCACAACTGCTGATGACAGAAGAATCCTCACTTTGGTAAAAAAAAAAGCCCCAAATTCAGATCAGAAACAGTCTTCAAGAGGCAGATGTGTATTGGTCAGGGACTACTATCCGCAGAAAACTTCATGGACAGAAATACAGAGGCCAAACTGCAAGTTGCAAACCACTAGATGGCTACAAAAACAGGATAGCCAGATTCCAGCTTGCGAAAAAGTACTTAAAGAGCCTGCAGAAATCCTGGAAAAAGGTCTTGTGGACAGACGAGACAAAGATTGACCTGTATCAGAATGATGGCTAATATTCAGTGATGATGGACTGCTCACAGTTGCAATGAATTCTGAGGTGTATGGTAACCTCTTATCTGTTCATGTTCCAGGAAATGCCTCCAAACTCATTGGAAGGTGCTTCATCCTACAACAAGATAATGATGTTAAGCATACTGCTAAGGCAACACAGGTATTTTTAAAGGTTAAAAAATGGAAAATTCTTGAATGGCCAAGCCAGTCATCCGATTTAAATCCAGTTGAGCATGCCTTCCATATTTTGAAAAGAAAACTTAAAGGGGAAAAGCATCCGGAACAAGCAGTAGCTGAAGATGGCTGCATTAGAGGCTTGGCAGAGCATCACCAGAGAAGATGGTGATGTCTATGAATAGCAAGCTTCAAGCAGTCATTACATGCGAGAAATTTGCAGAAAAGTACTAACAGCAATATAGTAGGTATATTAAAGCAATCCTATGTCCCAAACATTACGGTGCCCTGAAATAGGGGGGACCATGTATAAAAAGTGTTGTACTTTCTACATGGTGAGACTGAAATGTATGCAAATGCTCTTAAAGTCTGCAATGTGCACTTTAATCACATCTGAACAGTTTGATTTGTAATTTTAAACTGTGGAGCAGAGGAGTAATTGAAGGAAAAATCTCTCCACCCGAAACATTATGGAGGTCACTATAAGTCCCCTAACGAACCTGAATAGCTGAATGTAATGCCATATATACATTTTCCAACTTGTCTTCAAGACACCATAGCCTCATTGGCAGCAGTACAAAAGTAGCACTTCTTGTCCCCCTGCCGGAGATATGTGCACGCGTCACAGTACACTGTCAGAAATCAACCTATCAAAAGAACGCTGGGAATGTTTGGCCGCCGTGATGTATGTGCGTAAGCGTTATGGCCGTGAAGTGTAAACTAAGCCCCAAACATGTCATGGTAGAAAAGGCAGAAAAGTTTCAGAGCAACTACTGTACACATTTTGATTCTTAAAGGAAAGGCTGACTCTTTCTGTTTTCTCACTGTAGTCAGTGTTTGCTTAACAATAAAAATGGCATGTGAGATATCAATACATAAGTTCAGGCCTAAAACCTAGGCCCCCAAGCTGTGCGTGAGGAACGATATTGATGGAGAAAAATATCAGCATGATATTTGCAGCTAAGAGAAGGTAAAACAGTGATTGTGACATTTACTGTCCATCATCCAATGAAAAAAATTCTGCAATTCTACCTGTGGTATTGTACTGAATAACTATTCGAAGATGAGTGCCATTATCAAGTCAAGTCAAGTTGGGGAGCATGCACTGGTACACAACGAAACAACTCGGATCCCGGTTGGCAACCCCCCCCAGGCAGACACACGGTCCAGTTCCACTCTCCGGAAATGACCCTCTATCTGCCGCAGCCAGGTGTTACATGGGTGACCCCTTGACGTGGTTCAGCCACTTAGGTCCCCAACAATGAGGATCTTACAAGCTGGATCACCCTCGGGGAAACGCGCCACTTAGTCATAGTGCCGAAACTGACGCTCCCTCACAATGCAGGTAATGTGCCTCATTCGAGACTCCATGAGCAACCGCTCATTCAACACAAATTCAAACCAATGGTACCAAAGGATTTTCCAGGGAAACACAGTACCAAAGGAGTCCAGTCTTCGTATCAGGCCACTGGATAGTGTCCATGTCGTGTAACAATATAGCAAGACAGGAAGCACCAGGACTCTAAAGACTTGAACCTTCTTCCTTTTGCATAGATATCAGGAGCACCACATGCCCCTTTCCAGCGACCTCATGACTCCACATGCTCTCCCAATCCATCTACTGACTTCATAGGAAGAGTCACCAGAGACATGAATGTCACTGCCAGGGTAAGTAAACCTCTCAACAAGGTTGACACTCTCTCTGCAAACAGGCACACTACTGATGGCTGTGCCCAAGAGGTCATTAAAGGCCTGGATCTTGGTTTTTATCTAGGACACACGCAAACCCAGACACTCAGACTCCTCGCTCAGTTGCTTGAGCTCCCCGATCAGAGACTCCATTGACTCCGCGAAGATCACAGCATCGCCAGCAAAGTCAAGATCCGTGACTCTTTCTTCACCAACAGATGCCCCACTGCCGCTAGACCCCACAACCTTGCCCAACACCCAGTCCATACAAGCATTGAACAGAGTAGGAGCAAGAACACACCTCTAAAGAACCCCAGAATCAACTGGGAAAAACACAGAGATTCTGCCTTCACTCTGCACAGCACTCACAGTACCAGTGTACAGGCCGGCCATGATATCCAGCAACCTCGATGGGATCCCGCGAACCCTCAGGATGTCCCACAGGGAAGCTCGATCAACTGAGTCGAACACTTTACGTAAATCGACAAAGGCTGCAAAGAAACTCTGCTGATATTTGCGATATTCAAAATTATTATTGTTATTATTTTTTTTCATACATAAAAACATTTCAAAAATAGAATCTGAAAACGAAAAACATAGAAGTTAAAGAGGCTTCAGGGGTGGAGATCGATTTGTCCTTAACTCAGTTTTTCTTTTTGTAAAAACTTGATTGATTTGTATGGATTGCAATAAAATTAATAAAAATATATATAAAAAAAAGAAGTTAAAGAGGCTGTTTTACAAAAGCTTGAATCCAGTATTTAAGTGGAGAATAGGAGAAAAATATTCATCAACCAAACAAATCATATTTTCACTCAGGTAACTTTATAGATGAGTGCTGATTTAACTAAAATATTTTGATAAAATTTCTTAACACAGCTGTCACAGCCTGACAAGTAATGGTACAACTGTCTGATTAGAGCGTCTGGCAGAAAGGACATTTCCCATTGAAGTTATTATGCTTAAAGTTATCATACAAATAAATTGTATAAAAAGACAAAATGTCAGTTTTGGATTTCAGAATAAGATTTAAAAACTTATTTGTTCCTAATATAATACAACATGGACTTGCAAATGGATTTTATAAACATAATTCATCAATTTTAAGAACTATATAGAAAACGTAAGTGGAAAAAATAACTGATTCATATAATGAACCTTCAACTAGCGTTTCCAAATGGATAGATAGATAGATAGATAGATAGATAGATGGATAGATAGATAGATAGATAGATAGATAGATTATTAATCCCAAGGGAAAATTCACAATTGTCCACAAATGTGAACAATACATTTCATATTTATTTTTCCAGTAAACAAATCCACACCCTTTTTGTAAATTGTCACTGGTCAAGAAATATACTGAGGTAAGCAGTAAGTAAACACAGACTTGTGTCGTTTTTTTTCACTTGTGCTAGGAACCAGAATGAGTATGAGTTGCCATTGTGTATTTATAGAATGTTCCAATGAACAGTCAAATTCTATGGTTTCTTTTCTTTATGTGGAATATGGTGATGCTCTGGTCACTAAATTCCTTCAGCCTGCATCATCAAGCTGATGCCAAGCCTATACTCAAAATGGTGTATGCTGTTGTTTTTTTAAATTTGTTTGATTTCCTCTGTTATTTATTGTGTGGAAACAAGTCATATGTGTTTAAGACATAAAAATGAAATACAATTATATACAAACATTTTAAAGTGGCATACAGTTAAGTCCATAAATATTTGGACAGAGACAACTTTTTTTATAATTTTGGATCTGTACATTACCACAATGAATTTTAAATGAAACAACTCAGATGCAGTTGAAGTGCAGACTTTCAGCTTTAATTCAGTGGGGTGAACAAAACGATTGCATAAAATGTGAGGCAACTAAAGCATTTTTTAACACAATCCTTTTATTTCAGGGGCTCAAAAGTAATTGGACAATTGACTCAAAGGCTATTTCATGGGCAGGTGTGGGCAAGTCTGTCGTTATGTCATTATCAATTAAGTAGATAAAAGGCCTGGACTTGATTTGAGGTGTGATGCATGTGGAAGATTTTGCTGTGAACAGACAACATGCGGTCAAAGGAGCTCACCATGCAGGTGAAAGAAGCCATCCTTAAGCTGCGAAAACAGAAAAAACCCATCCGAGAAATTGCTACAATATTGCGAGTGGCAAAATCTACAGTTTGGTACATCCTGAGAAAGAAAGCAAGCACTGGTAAACTCAGCAGTGCGAAAAGACCTGGAGTTCCACGGAAGACAACAGTGGTGGATGATCGCAGAATCATTTCCATGGTGAAGAGAAACCCCTTCAAAACAGCCAACCAAGTGAACAACACTCTCCAAGGGGTAGGTGTATCAATATCCAAGTCTACCATAAAGAGAAGACTGCATAAAAGTAAATACAGAGGGTGCGCTGCAAGGTGCAAGCCACTTATAAGCCTCAAGAATAGAAAGGCTAGATTGGACTTTGCTAAAGAGCATCTAAAAAAACCAGCACAGTTCTGGAAAAACATTCTTTGGACAGATGAAACCAAGATCAGCCTCTACCAGAATGATGGCAAGAAAAAAGTATGGAGAAGGCGTGGAACAGCTCATTATCCAAAGCATACCACATCTCTGTAAAACATGGTGGAGGCAGTTTGATGGCTTGGGCGTGCATGGCTGCCAGTGGCACTGGGACACTAGTGTTTAGTGTTTATTGATGACGTGACACAGGACAGAAGCAGCTGAATTAATTCCGAGGTGTTTAGAGACATATTGTCTGCTCAAATCCAGCTAAATGCAGTCAAATTGATTGGGCGTCGTTTCATGATACAGATGGACAATGACCCAAAACATATAGCCAAAGCAACACAGGAGTTTTTTAAATGAAAGAAGTGGAAAATTCTTGAATGGCTAAGTGAGTCACCTGATCTTAACCCAATTGAGCATGCATTTCATTTGTTGAAGACTAAACTTCGGACAGAAAGGCCCACAAACAAACAGCAACTGAAAGCCGCTGCTGTAAAGGCCTGGCAGAGCATTAAAAAGGAGGAAACTCAGCATCTGGTGATGTCCATGAGTTCAAGACTTCAGGCTGTCATTGTTAGCAAAGGGTTTTCAACCAAGTATTAGAAATAAACATTTTTTTTCCAGTTATTTAATTTGTCCAATTACTTTTGAGCCCCTGAAATAAAAGGATTGTGTTAAAAAATACTTTAGTTCCCTCACGTTTTTATGCAGTCCTTTTGTTCAAGCCACTGAATTAAAGCTGAAAGTCTGCATTTCAACTGCATCTGAGTTGTTTCATTTAAAATTCATTATGGTAATGTACAAAACCAAAATTAGAAAAAAGTTGCCTCTGTCCAAATATTTATGGACCTAACCGTATAAGCAAATATCAAAGAACATTGGAGAAGCAGACATACTGTACTGCACAACATAAAACTATAGAGGAAAAAATAAGGTCATTTGGTATCGCACTAATTCCCTTCACATCTTATGTGTGGGTAAGTATGAAAATATACATCACTCATGTTGAATGTAATCAAAGTGCACAAAACTCTTTCTTTTATAGCCCTTGCCTAAAAACACCTAAAATCACACCAATCTTGTTCTGGTCACAGTTTGATACCACACCCATATATCTGAAAGTAAATGCCTTAGGCATTTAGTCTTCACATAGATCGCAGGGACTTCTCTTTCGGAATAATGTATAAAATTACTGAATACATTGTGAATGATGAGTTAGTTCATTTTAAAGCAGTGGTTATCTGAAATAGTTTGATTTTAGGTTGATTAATATACAGTGTCATTATTTTCCTGTATAAATCGTTGGTTATTATGATAAAAAATGTCAGTTAGATATATCCTATAGGAGACACACACAGTGATATTTGAGAAGTGAGATGAAGTTTATTGGATTTACAGAAAGTGTGCAATAATTGTTCAAACAAAGTCAGGCAGGTGCAAAAATTTGGGCACTTTTGTCATTTTATTGATTCCAAAACTTTTAGAACTAATTATTGGAACTCAAATTGGCTTGGTAAGCTCAGTGACCCCTGACCTACATATACAGGTGAATCTTATAATGAGAAAGAGTATTTAAGGGGGTCAATTGTAAGTTTCCCTCCTCCTTTAATTTTCTCTGAAGAGTAGCAACATGGGGGTCACAAAACAACTCTCAAATGACCTGAAGACAAAGATTGTTCACCATCATGGTTTAGGGGAAGGATACAGAAAGCTGTCCCAGAGATTTAAGCTGTCTGTTTCCACAGTTAGGAACATATTGAGGAAATGGAAGACCACAGGCTCAGTTCAAGTTAAGGCTCTAAGTGGCAGACCAAGAAAGATTTCGGATAGACAGAAGCGACGAATGGTGAGAACAGTCAGAGTCAACCCACAGACCAGCACCAAAGACCTACAACATCATCTTGCAGCAGATGGAGTCACTGTGCAGCGTTCAAGCATTCAGCCCACTTTACACAAGGAGATGCTGTATGCGAGAGTGATGCAGAGGAAGCCTTTTCTCCGCCCACAGCACAAACCGAGCCGCTTGAGGTATGCTCAAGCACATTTGGACAAGCCAGCTTCATTTTGCAATAAGGTGCTGTGGACTGATGAAACTAAAATTGAGTTATTTGGGCATAACAAGGGGTGTTATGGATGGAGGAAAAAGAACACAGCATTCCAAGAAAAACACCTGCTACCTACAGTAAAATATGGTGGTGGTTCCATCATGCTGTGGGGCTGTGTGGCCAGTGCAGGGACTGGGAATCTTGTCAAAGTTGAGGGACGCATGGATTCCATTCAGTATCAGCAGATTCTGAAGACCAATGTTCAGGAATCAGTGACAAAGCTGAAGCTGCGCCGGGGCTGGATCTTCCAACAAGACAACAACCCGAAACACTGCTCAAAATCCACTAAGGCATTCATGCAGAGGAACAAGTACAATGTTCTGGAATGGCCATCTCAGTCCCCAGACCTGAATATAATTGAAAATCTGTGGTGTGAGTTAAAGAGAGCTGTCCATGCTCGGAAGCCATCAAACCTGAATGAACTAGAGATGTTTTGTAAAGAGGAATGGTCCAAAATACCTTCAACCACAATCCAGACTCTCATTGGAACCTACAGGAAGCGTTTAGAGGCTGTAATTTCTGCAAAAGGCGGATCTACTAAATATTGATTTCATTTCTTTTTTGTGGTGCCCAAATTTATGCACCTGCCTGATTTTGTTTGAACAATTATTGCACACTTTCTGTAAATCCAATAAACTTCATTTCACTTCTCAAATATCTCTGTGTGTGTCTCCTATATGATATATTTAACTGACATTTTTTATCGTAACAACCAATGATTTATACAGGAAAATAATGACTATTAACAAGGTTGCCCAAACTTTTGCATCCCACTGTATATACTGTTTGCTTATACATACTTGCAAGCTCTTTACTGATAGTTGCATAGTAAAATGTTTTAAGAAGGGTTGCTATTGACACAAGATACATTTGTGACATCATTACATGCTGTTTTTATATTAGGCATGTGTTAACAACAATACACTTGGACATCATTTACATTAACTGCATACCACATATCTAACAAACAAATATACAGTATCACTGATTATAGTGTCATGATCTATACAAACTTGTTTCAAAAGGATTTCTGTCCATTTCACAATTTTCTGTAAAAATACTTTTACAGTTTATATAAAAAAAGTACACTTTTTTTTTTTATTCGTTCTGACAAGGTGGAGTGGTGGCTCTGTGATTAAAGGTTCTGTGCTGGTAAATGGAAGCTTGCCGGTTTGAATTCCAGCAATGCCAGAAGGAATGCTACTCCATTGAGCCCATTAGCAAGGTCCTTAACCTGCAATTGCTCCAGGGGCACTGTACCAACCCTGCGATCTGACTCTAAGCTTCTCTCCCCCACTTTGTGTGTCTCTGGAGAGTACATTTTTGTTTGCAAAAAATTGTATATGGCAAAAAAGTTAACACTGGCTTATAGATGCAGGTGATGGCTACAGAATTTTTACAGCATCACTAAATAAAAAGAGTTTTGAACCCTTTCAAGCTCATAACTTAGTATGCAGACCTTGACATTATTTTGAAAAGCTGTTCTGCATGGTGGCAAAATAAAACAAAGTCAAATCTGAATTCCAGATGGCTTCAGGTATGGTAGTGTACTGCCTGTTTTCTCAAATTACATGAGATGCTGATGATCAGACTGCCTTTGGCTTCTATGAAGCGGGCTAAACTCTCTTAATCAGTGATGCTGACATGATTTTCTGTGGTGTGTGTTTTATTGTCTTTTGATATCTGTTATTCCTGCCCATGGTTATTTTAGTCAACTTAACCCTGGAGTGGATTAAGTGGATACGATAATGAATACACAGAGTAATGAAATTATTTGTAAAACCATTTGTAATATGTTTCTAGCCACTGACCTTTCTTGCATGTCCAGTGCAGGATGAGATTACTTTAGTTTTAATGATTGATTGGCTGTTATTCAAGCATATATATTTTTCTAGTAAATTATCTCAAAAGAGAACCCCCACCCTTTCTCTTAAATACCAAATGGATAGTAGTTTTTTTTTTCATTTAAACTGAATTATTTTTAATCATTGTTGTAACATTCACAGTCAGGTGCCATAGCCACCACCAGGCCTTTCCACAAGCCTGCGATTACTGATATTGCTTACCTGTAACTGTGCAACTAAACGCAGTAGTGCTTTTCAGTAGGTTTATTTAGGTTGCTTTTGTTTAGCCATGAGTAGTGGTGCAGGGTCACAGGTTTGAAACTTGGTCCAGAACTTGCACATTCTTGTCATGTCCACATGGGTGTTTTTTTTTTTTTTGCTAGTCCTCCAGCTTTCATCTCATGCAGGTGTTTCTTGGTTTAATTGACAAGTCTTAATTGGCCTGTTATTAGTGAGTATGAGCCAATTAATGGACTGGCAATCCATCCTGGGTTTGTTCTTGCCTTATGACCAATGGTGCCAGGATAGGTTATGGCTATGTAACCCTGAACTGATTTAATATGGATCTCTGACTAATGAGTGTTGTGTACCACTGTATGTGTAGAAGAGCTGCCAACCAGGCTGTTTAGTGAAGATGTAAATTAACTGGCAGTGTTCAAATTTTATCTGTTTTCGACTGAGCATGTCTACATTAACTCTTCTGGAAAAGTATACAATTAAAGAAAGAGACAAGTAGCCACCTATTGTATGTGTTTGGGTGTTGTGAAACAATCACAAAAGTGGCAGTAGGGGAAATCTCAAATTTTTTTTTGTATTTCCCACAATTTCTTTTTGCTGCCAGTACTATATTTCTATGTCAGGTTGAAAACATATATATAAATTAATACAATGTCACTTACATGTATATACCCTGGTGCCACATAATAATGTTTCTATAGCTTTAGAATGACAATTGGACATAAAAGCTGATTCACTAGTAAACTGGACAATTTAGAGGACCGTTAGACACAGTGTACTTGTATTTGTATAGCGTTAAACTAATTTATCACATATTAATATCTTTATTTAAAAGTATGTCTTCTGGCATTTCAGCCTAAGTATACTGTAGCTCTGCTTACGTGGAATTTGCACATTCCCTCCATGACCATATGGATTTCTCCCAAACCCCACAGTACATTTTATGTTAATGAGTGATCTTGAAGGGTATGAGTGTGTCCAGGAATGCACCCCATTATAGTTCCTGCCTTGAGCAAAAAACTGCTTATCTATTGGAATACAAAGTTTTAGAAAATGAATGTTTTTTTCTGAATATTTTTCAGAGGTTAAGGAATATACAGAAATACAATTTTATTATTATATTTTTATGACTGAAAATGGCTGCTGTTGAACTTTTAAAATTATATATTGGGTTATAAATACATTTATATTTGACAACTTTTTATCCATAAATTTGTCATTCTTCCACTGCATAATTATTTTAATTTTGCATATAGTGATACTGTTAATCCATCTGATCATGGGCACATTTTCTTACACTTAATCTCTGAAATATAAAAATACATTCTGTTGCCCTAGTATCAAAACTGTTTCTTGTCATTTGGTTTATTGTGTTTGTTTATGAGCTTTGAATTTCTTTATGTTCCCACCCACATGACCCTGTACACTTTTTTTTATCTAATTTCCATCTAGGCAATAGTGATGAAACTATATGCATAAATCAAGCAAACAACAGGCACTAATGTCCCACATTTCAAATTACAAAGGCAACTTCTTTTATGATTATTGTTGTTTGTCAGTGGAACCTAAGCTTATCTAAGCAGCATCAAGTGGACAGGTTGTACATATGTGACAAAGGACCCTCATGCACACACTCACACTGGGCCGCATGGGGATTGCCCAAATAACCTATGAGAAAATATAGATAGATATGGAGAGAATATGCATACTTCAGACAGAAGACAGGCCCTGGAATCAAATTCACAGATCTTGATTGGTGAGGAAGCAGTGTGATCCATTGCACAATGGTGCCATTTCAATTAAATTAGAATGTTATTGTAAATGTGGAAAATGAATTGTTCTTAGCTTCTGTGATTACTTTCTTCGAATTATGGTAAGCAGACATATGGTGAGATTAGATTATTCGTAACTGCATTGAATTTTTACACGATTTTATTCAACTTGCGCTATTTTTCAGGGTGAAATTTTGCAATCAATTTTTTTACCCACTTTTACTAAACCATTTTCCTGCAAGCTTTGTATGCATGCTGATTTCTGGTGACAATACAATATTTCATTAGTTTTGACCCAGGATATGTACGTTAATGATACCAAATTTAAATGTATCATTTCCTTATATATATGTATAGATACTGAAATTTTGTCAAATTACTTCAATATGATAGTTAAGTGAATTAGGTCAAGTGGTTAGCATGCTGGACGTTCAATAAAATGGTTGAAGGTTTGAGACCAATGTATACAAAGTAATTTTTTTTTAATTTTAACAATATTTCATTATTTATATAAAAATACTTTTTTCAGTGATTTGGCGATATTGGCTAAGTGAATAAAGAGTTGGGTTGATTGAAGGTTTGATTCTCCAGTAGACAAATATACATTCCCAGTACTTCACTTTAGATCATAGATTTGATTTCACACTGTTGCTAATGTCATTTCTGTCAAATCGCTTTCCTACCAAAATCAAGGTTTTCACAACGTGCTGAGGACTGTGTGGCATTAGCGTGGCTAAAAGATATATTTAAATAATAATTTAAGTGGCATGATTTTATTATTATTATTTTTTGTACCAAAATTGTGTTGGTCATATGTGACTAAAAATAAAATTGTCGGGCACCCATAAAATAATGAATTTAATTCAAATAAATGCATAGATTGTTTCAATGATTCCAATAAAATAACTAATGCAAATACATCTAAATTATTTTTTTGTATAGAAGCCATTGAATAATGCATTTATAAGTATATATTTAATATTTAATAAATATGACAAATGTAAATGTAAGTGTATTTTAATGCCGTAAATCATTCATTTTTGTTTGGCATTTACATTTTATCTATAAATCAAAGTACAAAATCACTTTGAATTGCTAGCTGTCAGTGGCATAATTCACATAAAAACATAAATAAAAGGCACATTTAGTGACCCCTCATTTATTGTGTACTTTTTTCCTAACAAGCAACACTAAAGTAGAGCCTAGAAAAAGCGAGGTTGTTGGATGTAACCTTTCCCCACCGTCATAGGACTGGGTATACAATAAGGCAGGAATCAACCAGCAAAAAGAATAGTAAAACTTCCATAGCCATATGGTAATGAAATGATTTATATTTTATTGTTGTAAAAAAAAAAGCAGATTACCACTAACATTTTATATTTGTTGTCTTAGAATTCTGAGAGTTGGAATTCCTTAGTAATTTAATCATGTTGTCATTAACTGCACAACTCCTGCATGGAATATTTTCTCCCTGTTGGTGTTTGTCAATTTCAAACAAATCGATTTTGCATTATAACCACAAAGTTTTTATCACATTAACAATAACATTCCAACTGCCACTGTTGCAATTGTGTGTGTTCTATGAACAACTTCGCCAGAGCATATCCTCTCCACTTTCCCAATTGTTTAAACATGAGTTGACACGTTTCCAGCAGCATGCTGGCATTTAGTATCATTAACAATAGTTGTCTGTGCCTTGTCTCAAATTGTTTGGCTTAAACTTTAGAAATGTTCTTCATACAACAGTAACATGTACCAATATATGCTATGGTCTACTAAGTTAAAATGACTAGAAATAAAATCTTGATGTATAGTTTGAAAAATGTAAAATATATTCAGTCTCTACTACTGATGTAAATTATCACTGGGGCTGTTCCCTATTTGATGCTGAGAACAGCACACTCAAGTCAGGTTTCATCTATTCTTAAGCAGGTGCTAAAAGGTGTAGGAACTTGGAATAAGTGAGCTTGCCCTTCAAGTATGGGAAGGAAAGTATAGCCAGAGAAAGACGAGTGTCACAGAATTATCTTGCAGCTTACTTCAACTTCTGTTAAGGTTGTACCTTCATTAATTCTGTTAATACCAGTACTCATCATTTTGTTTCATGTGATAAATCCTGCATGTATGGAATGTTTTTATATTGGGCCAGGACTGAATTACTCACACCTGTATATTCTAATAAAGTACAATAAGTAAATTCCTTGAAATAGAACTATTTGTTGATGGATTGGGTATGGATGCTTTTGTTCTGAAGCCAGCCAGTATTAATAACATTACTTTTCCAAGACCTTACTTGACTAGAACATTAACAATTCTAGGTAAAAATTTAAGCTAGTTGTTTGTTTTAAGTAAATAGGGAGCTCTACACCCCGGTCGCTTCAATCGCCCACCCCCAGGTTTGGTTTCACAATTTAAAGAGATTGTTATTTTCATGTGAATTGTTACATAAGCATTATTTTCACTTTTACTTTAAAACTTTTGTTAAAACAATACTTGTCCTTTATTTCTGGCCATGGGAGTGGTTAAATGTCTCTCTCACAGGATGTATAACACTGCTTGCATTATGAAGGGGGCTCGTGTTGTAAAGGGGGTGCAGCTGAACACACACTAAGGAGATGCCATCTGATCAGCTGCTGTCTTTCTGCTGCTGCTGCTGCTGGCGAGCTGCGTGTTCTGCTTGTCGTTTGTTATTGTTTTAAGAGCTGGGAGCACATGAAGTGTGTCTGTCAAAAGCATTCTAACAACTGCTAGGTTAGATGTCTGTGAACTTATTTTAAATGTTGTCTCACTGCTTTGTCTCACGTGACATCAAATTGTCTTCCGAGTAGATCACGTCTCGTCTCCCTAGTCTTTCCCTCTACCATGATTTTTTTATAAAAGAGAGAGAGAAAAATGAAAATGGCAACAGGAACTATAGTTTCCCATAATGCTGGACATTTCATCAAACTCCTGTACTTGACTTTTCTGATTCCGGAACTTAACATAGAATAATTTTAAAAACATTGAAGGCCTGGTACTCCAATGCAATTAATAATCATCCAGGTGCACATAAGGAACATGCCTGCATGCACAAAGAAAGACTTGATTATTCCAGAGCTTGCATCAATAATTATCTAAATGTTCAGGGCTAAAAGTTAAACAATGCCTGAGTATCAATTGATATGCATTGCTTAGACATTATCAAACAACCACAAAAGAAAAGTAAATATAGTATGGCTTCCTCTAAAAGGAAAAACAGACATATTGTGTTAAAATGTATTTGTCTCATACAGAAAGGGTCAGCCAGACCACACCAGCCCAACATTCTCTGCCTATTACTAGACAGTGTAGATGGAGACATGGCCACTTCATGAGAAACATCCCACTGGATATGTAAAGTGACCTTTTGTTCCAGAGGAGAGAAAAACTGGGGGTGGGAGATGTGTAGTTAAAGAGCTTTAAATAGAAAAGCTAGGAAAAAGATTATAATAAACCTTCTTGTTAATGGAGATGGAGTAGAAATCATTGTTTTATATTGTATAAAAGCACAGTCACAATTAGAGTAAGGTGTATCATGTCCTAATGTTGCAAGGAATATAAAATAAATGGTGCTAGGCTGTAGACTTTCTGGCCATGAATAGGTATAAAGCAATTCGGAAGGCTACACTCCTGAAAAAATGCTTTAAATTATAAAGTCCTATAATATATTGATGTATTTGTATACAGTATTTAATGCAAAAGTGTATTTGCTATTAATATATATGTATAATATAAACATACTTCATATCTAATTAAGTGAGAGCCA
Source organism: Polypterus senegalus (assembly GCF_016835505.1). Lineage (NCBI taxonomy): Eukaryota > Metazoa > Chordata > Cladistia > Polypteriformes > Polypteridae > Polypterus > Polypterus senegalus. The sequence goes on from NC_053155.1 coordinate 160,873,827, forward strand.
TTCCTGTGCTAAGTGGTTCAAAATTAATATACTTTGGGGTGTTTTAATTATATCGCCCTGTGTAGGAAACCTAATTGTTTATAATGTTATTAACATACTAACAGGTTGCACTTTCCCAAAACCTTTTTTTAATATGCGAGGCTTATCGTACGTTTCAGTATTTTTTTTTCTGCTGCTCGTCTGCATCTTATACTGTACTCTATGACTGCAACAACTGTATTGCTATCCTTTAGTACTTTGAAGATTTAAAGGAATATTTACTGGTATAAAAAAAGTATTTATGACAGTTTCATACAGGCCGGGTAAAATTTAATTTTTCATTTTAAAGGGTACTGACGATGTTACTTCGTAACCAAGTGTCTTATTTCAGCAGTTTCATTTAAAGTTTCCTAAACAATGCTCAGTAAAATAAACTAGCTTTCTAAACATATCGATATCAGACCGACGTTATAATGTAGCATATTTTATTACCCGTTTCAATATAAATTCCTTGGAAGAATAACCAAAAAAATGTAAGTCTTCAACTCCAAGGCCGAAGCCTGTTTACATGCTCCACCCCGCAGCTCAAAGTGTTAATGCCTAGCCACATGCGCATTCCCGGCATGCCGTGAGCGGGGGGCGGGGTGGGGCTTAACGAATTTGAATGAACAGCTAGGCTTTCGGCGCCATTTTCGAGATAACCATTACATTAATACCAGTGAAGGTAGTGAGGCTGTTACAGTGGTCAATTATATGTATGTATATATATATATATATATATATATATATTTTTATTAAATGGATATTTGCTTGGATTCGTTTTGAGACATGGTTAATGAGTCCCAAGTGAAATTTTTTGTTGCTCTTTCCGAGAAGCAAATTGAAAAACGAAAGAGATTAATATCGGAAAACGCCAATTTAAGGAAGCAAAATGAGATGTTAGGTGAGAACATCTCTCCATTTGGATGCAGCGAAGGTTTTTTTTTTTCTCTTCAAACATACTGGCACAAAATGCAGTTGTTGCAAAATAAAAAAAAATACATGGGGTCCTTCAAGACAGAAAGACCGCATTTTCTAAATTGTTTTTCCTTTGCTGATGTTTATTAACGGCAAAATTGAGCGGGAGGGAGAGTAGATTCGTACAGTTAAGTGAAGCTGTCAGTATGGATACTGGACCTGTGGCAGGGATTTTTTTACAGAAACTTGCTTGGACGCGTTGCTGGTTATTTCGTCATGTTTATTTCTTGTGGATGTTTCAGATGGTCAGTCGATTAATTATTTTTTTTTGTATTTTTTAAAACTACGCTTTGTTTTTCCGGTCAAAATGGATTTGTTTTCCTCTGTTGTATGCTTCAGAAAGGTGGGTACAATTAAAAAATGAATCTGTTTCAAATCTGTTTCAAATATTTGTTTAAAATATTGTTTATTATTATTTATTACTTAAGGCTTATTCTATATTAAAACTAACCGGTTTGTTTTGTAGTTCAAGTGATTTATTATTGGACTTTTATAGTCGTTTCATATTTTTTGGGATAGATTTTTGGTAAAATGTGGTAGGTAATAAACTTCCTCACATTTTCAAAGTTGAGCATGAAAAACACTTTGTGAAAATATATTCTCAGCTCTGAGCGTATTTTAGAATTGACTATAGTATTGCATATGTATTTACATTATATGTGTATGTGTGTGTTTACGCAATCCTGAATTGATTGGGAGTATGTATTTATAAATGTGAGGCACTTCGTTCACATGATCACCCTATGTGCTGTTTTTCATTGCGATATATGTTAACCGTACAACAGTTTAGTTAAACTGTTTGTTAAGAAATGTTTATTAACACGAAGAGAAGCGAGCTGCCCATCCGCTTTAAAAATATTTATATTGAGAAGATTCTTAAGCACCCATTTTCGTTTAGCAATATTTTGAAAACGCCTATCAGTTAGATTAGCATACTGAATACCGTTACATGACACAATTTTTGACACTAAAGTGGAACTGACACAGAGAACTTAAACTGTCCGTTAGTTGTACCGCGTTTTGTTTCCCTTTTTTGGTATGGGTGGGCGTCCCGTCTTAGGCTAGTTCCTGCGATGATTGAAATCGAATTTAGCAGTGTTCAGTGCATTCTGAACGGAGAAATTGTTTTTTGAAGGCAAAGATGTGGGGAATGGTACATGGCTTTCCATAGTCCTTTTTTTTTTCTCCTCCACACCTTCCACCACTTGAGAGATTTGCCAGTGCTCATTAAATCGAAGGTTGAGTATCCTGCTCCATGTCCTCTATCGCAATGGATATCTTTCAAGAAACCGGTAATCGTTTCAAATTAGTGTCGACTGTTAGGACGATTAGTTTGATTTCCTCATGTTATGTATTTAAAATGAAAGGGCTAGGCAGGGTTACCATGTATATACGTTCCTAATTATGTATATGTATCTTAAGTTCTGTATCTTAACTTTGAAAAACCTTGCATCTTCAGGGAAAGCATGTGGGTGTGTTTAGTGTGTATTCTGCTCAGCTTTGGGTGTTGCATTAATACTGCACAACTGGCAACGTCATCAACCAAGTGAAATTCACTTTAAGCATCCGCAGTAAGGCCTGCCGAAAGACCGGGGTTCCAACAGAAGCCAGTAAGTCTCTTCGCTAGTGACTTATTTTGTGAAGCAGTAAAATGAAACGCTTAATTTCATTTAGGTTAAACGTTTCTACATATGGCAAGAACATTTGACTTTGTTTCAGCGTTTGGTGGAAGGGAATTTCCCATTATAGTACAATCTTGCCCAGTCCCAAATAATAGAGGGGGATTCCCTGTCTTGCAAAAATTACTCAAAATGTTTTATAGCAATATTTTGAGGTGCTATTTATCTTAGTTATCTGCTGTTGTATGTAAAATAAAATACAATACATTTAGAAATTATTTTTGGTAATTTGAAAGGGTTTTAATTTTTGCACTTAATGTTCTGAAGCTAACTAGCAGATGGTTTGGATGTAAGTATTCAGGATTTTGTTTTATGCACTGTCTGAATAATGAATATGTTAAGATGTATGACAAGTTTTGTTTTTGGCATGTATACTTGGAACTCCATAAAGCACACCAAAAGTGTTATTTTGTAACCGGTAAAAGATAAAGTATTACTGTTTAAAATACTTTGGAAACCTGTTGTGTTGAAGGAAGATAGGTATATATCTAGTTGTGTGTGTGTGTGTATGTATGTGTGTATATGTATATATATATGTGTGTATATGTATATATATATATGTGTGTATATGTATATATATATATGTGTGTGTGTATATATATATATGTATGTATATGTGTGTGTATATATATATATATATATATGTGTGTATATGTGTGTGTGTATATATATATATATATGTATATGTGTGTATATATATGTGTATATATATAAATATATATATGTGTGTGTGTGTGTGTGTGTGTGTGTATGTATATATATATATATATATATATATATATATATATATATATATATATATATGTGTATATATATATATATATATATATGTATATATGTATATATATATATATATATATATATATATATATATATATATATATATATATATATATATATATATATATATATATATATATATATATATATATATATATATATATATATATATATATATATATATATATATATATATATATATATATATATATATATATATATATATATATATATATATATATATATATATATATATATATATATATATATATATATATATATATATATATATATATATATATATATATATATATGTATATATATATATACTTTTTATATCTATTTCACTTTTGGATTTCATCTTTTCACTTTTGGATTTCACCTGTTGCACAATGTGTGGTGCTATTTGTTTAGTTTATAGGAGGAATTAACTCAAGCTGTATATATTCTACTTTTCAAATGACTAACTTATATTCAGTGGACCATGATTTAATTGTATGTATGCATAACATGCTTTTATTGCTGTTTTTCTTATAGGAATCTTAGGAGGTTGAAGTGTACAACCTCTGTACCCATCCATCCACTCACCCCCAACTTGATGATTTGTATTTTTTGTTTTTTGGCTTCACCATAGGTTTGCGTTTTTCTTATTTGTCCAGTTAGTTCAACCAAGAAAGCTGTTGCATTACCAAATAATTGTAGAGTGGATGTTTGGAAATTATCAGTGTATTGGTCTACTGTACATAAGGAATGTAGTGAAGCAAATAGTGTTGAAAGGTTTTAAAAAATTTAACTAAAGTTTATATTAACACAAAAGAATGAATGTAGGTGTTCTTGTGAACTAACCTTTAATTTGCGTAATGTTAGCCTTGACAGTTCTTTGTGTTAAAATTTTCCATGATTTCATAATGTGTGTGCATTTTTTTTAATGGATCTGTAGCCATTGCCCACATTTTGTAATGGGTATCTCTTTGTACCAGTAATGTGCTAAAGTTTTGGTTTTCTTTTACTACCCTATAAATGATCACAAAGGTTAGCAAACAGTATATATGCAGTATTTGTTGAAAACTTAAGGTCAGGGTGCAGGTGTGGGCTGTTTGGTTGTTTCTTGTAGAGCTGAAAAAAGTGGTCCCTTGCTGCGAACACACAAATTTACATTAACTATTCATTTAAATTGCATTACATAAATATTGGTCATGTGCATAATTAACTAACGTACCAAGTCTTGGAAATGACAAAATACACACATTTCTCTTGGATTGTAAGAGGTTCCACATTTTTTGTTTTGTTCAGCTACACTACAAAAAAATGAAGTATCCATATGTAGTTCTTTTATAATTTTTAATTTACTATTGTCTGATACAGTTCAGTGTTTTGGATATTTTTATCTGTGCAATATTAGCATTTTGTAATGCAGTTGGTACCTTTTTGCAGACATTTTGTCTGCAAGTACATTTCCTTTGAGATGTATATAGGATAGTTTTATTGGTTAAAGTTACTTTGAAATATATGAGCATTGATTTTAAAATTGAATATGTTAAATATTAAAGCTGAAGTAATGAACATAATCAGAGTGACTTAGAAATGGTGTAACAAACATTTTGATATTAAGTGTTCAATATTTAAGGAAAAGCCCAAGATGATATGCTATTTGAAATTTTTTTTTTTAAACTTCACATTCGCTTTGCCTAATTTAAGATATACAAAATCAATTAACACTAATTATATGAGTAAATATTTGCTGGTCACTATGGAATGCAGTCTTTAATTTTATCTGTAAGCAATAATAAAAAAGAACTTTTGATGAAATAGACATTGTTCATTTTGGGTCAGTTGAAAAATCTGCATTTTTGCCTAGGCCTTTCTGACGTTCGAATAGGGTAGGAGACTTAAATATTCTGTGCTAGTCCAGTGCCATTTTCAAATATTGGTTACTGAAATGTACATTTAATATTTATACATATATATATTTGCAAGAACTGTGAAATATTTTATTAAGAGTCTAATACGTGTCATCAAAGATTTGATTAGTTTAAATGATTATAGTGCTCAGTTTATCTGCAAGAGGCAGCTTACTACACAGCTGGTCGAATAGACCTTCAAATCACATGTGTTTTGCATACTGTTGTTTGAACAAATATGTATATGTAGTAAAAATGATGAGGTTTATTTCGTTTTTAATTTTTAAATTGAACTTAAACAAAATGTTAATTGCTCTTTTTTATGCTTTCCTTTACCAAACAATATTGTAATTGAAATATGTCACTTTGTATATAAATTCATTTTGTTATCATTAGCTACTGTATTTTTACCATTAGAGATCTAATAAAAAAATCTACATTGCTAGTTAAGTTGTTTGCTGCATCACAGCTCTGTAGTTATTTTTTTTTTCCTTAAAAGTAGTATATCGCAGCATATCGACATGGTGTTTTTTTTTTTTTGTTATTTGTTTTTTTTTTTAAACTCACTTTCACATTGATAATGAAGTCAATGCCATGTCTCAACATTAACTAATATACCTTAATTACAATGTGTAACAGCTGGTTAATGTAATTAATAAAGCAATTCCATGCATTAGCAGTTAGTGTGTGTACACTAGGACTCTGTGCAGTATCATAGAATGCTGCATCTTATTTTAAAGTTTTTCCTATGTATTCTGTATTATGCTGAACTTTTTCGAGGATGATGGGTGTAAATTTATCTGTATGGTATGTGCACTTTATTTTTGTGTTTTTTTTTAATTGCATTGGCCTCTCCTTATTTTTTAATAATTTTGGGAAATTTCCTTGCTTACTGTGTCTTTAATGGTAGTGGAGGTGTCTTACTCTATTCATTCAAATGTCATCAAACCTGCTTCCTCCAGTTCATGTTAACAGGCATGTTGTAGATAAGAATATTGCAGCTGATGTTTAACAAATTGTACAGAAAGGTGTTACTAGAAGTAACTGTAATTTTTCAGGGGTATCGCTTACCTATTTATGACTGTGTCCATATATTTTAAGTTTTATTTAGGAATGTTCTTTTCTTAAAGCACTTGGTATATTTTTTATTTTGGGCAATTTCTGTTCAGTGCTATATAAATGAGTGCAACCCAATTACCATATTTGTTGTTGATAGTTGAGCCTACAAAAAAGCTAGTATGTAATGTTATGCTAATCTCCCATTCTTTTAACAGCTACACTTAATTTTGACAGTTTTTATGCGAGTCATGATAGTTGTGATCATTCAGGTCAGTTCTCTGTTGGAATTTCAAAGTTGTGAATTTTTATCTAGGTTTGATATTTTTACCTCTGCTATTGCAATTTATATTATTAAATGTGCTTTGATATTTGTATTCTCTCCTTAGCTGAACTAAGACCACTCATTCGAAGTGAATGCTGTAAATTTTACCTGTACATAAATGAGCAGTTTACTTTTTTTTTTTTTTCTTGGTTTTATAATTTTTGTTCTTTCCAGTCTGATAATGCTTTCTGATTACATCTAACAAATTATTTCCTTCAACATTTTGGGGGTGAATCAGGGAAAATGTGCCTTTAGAAATATTGTCACAACTTTGAGATTAATAGGCCTGGAGTATAAACAATAAGTACTATAGCTCACAAAAAGTGATGGTTCTCCCACCAAACAGACAAACCAGAGTGATCAGTTAAGCAGCTTGGTGGTGTTTCTTTTTCTTTTTAAACGCTACAGTTACTTTTGGGTCAAGTCATAATACTAAGAAACAGTCCTCCTGATATACTTTACATGTTAAGAAGGAAGTAGTAACATCTTTTGCATATTTACAAATAAGTAATGTTAGCATTTTTGGCCATTTTTAAGTTTTATATGGGGGAGGGGGACCAGTTACTAGGTTAAGAAATTTAGTTGAGTTAGATTTTAGATTATTTTTTTATCACTAATTACATAGAATGTGGGGGTTGTTTGGGCAATATATTAGCTAAAGTAAATTAATAAATTACCATATATTTAAATGACTCTAGTAACTGCACAGTGTTTTACTCTCCTGAATGCTGTACCGGGTCCGAAATATTGCTTTTAAAAAGAAATTCTTTGAATATTGGTAACCCCATAATTAATTTTATTTGGGATGAGGGCCATTATATTCAGTGAAATACCTAGTTATTATTCCTAAATATTATATATGAAATTTTATATCACTGTGTTTTAATTAATGCCCAGGTTTTTCATACTCTGTTGCATGTGCAGGATATAAATTTAAAATATTTTAGATTTCTTCAGTAAGAATGCTTGACTCCTGATAATTTGAAATCCTGCCATTGTGCCAGACTGACACAATTTCTATTCAGTTGAGATCATTGGCCTCTTTAGATGTTTTTATGTTAAATATTCTGAAATAAAACTTTTCTCATCGTCACATACTTGTGAGAAAATGAGTCACATTTTTTTTAGTGTTTATGAAATATATACACAATATAATAAGTATGCTATACTATTTCTAAGACAAACCTTCTGTACATCAACTTTAACATACTCCATCTAAAAATAATACTCAATTTTCAGAATGACTTTGCATATGATACTCTTATATAATTTTACTGGCTTATTAATTCAGTCATTTTTAATATGCATTATATTTTATCTATAGTTTGAGTGAAATGTCAATATATGAAGTAAAGTATAAATTTGTGTTTTGCGTGTAAATCTTCACCTAACTAAAATGTATTGTTTTAGTTTTTTTTTTTTTTGAGTAAATGATCATGTAAAATATTGCAAATATCTGTATGCTTTTGTTGCTTTTTTTTTCCATTTAGACTTGATTATGTGGAGTTGTGAGTGTATCTACTTTTTAGTCATCTGTTTCTCAGTCTTGGTCATGCTGAGTTCAATTTTGCCAGGCCAAAGTATGTTCTTAGTCATGTTTGAAGGATCTGTTATTTTAAAGAAATTAAATAGCATGTGTGAAATTGTGAACTATAGTAAGAGTAATAATCCTTGGAATTGGGACAATTTTGGTACTAGCTATACAAGACTAATACATTATTAAAGTAATACAAGAAGCCTTAAATAAGCTATTTGAGTTTATCATGAAATATCAAGCAATGTCAAGCATTGTCAAGCATGAGATTGTTGGCATTATAGGTTGGGGGGGGGGGTGAAATGTGTGTTTTGGGGTAAAAATCATACAGTAGGGAACAACACCATAGATTTCTGTTAAGAGTTGCCAAGCAAACCTGCCATTTGTTGCATGTTTCGCCTACCTTTTCAAATTATTTATATACCTATATTAATTGTAAGGTATAGAGATTTGTTTTAATTTTCCTTTTAACTTTGACATGGATTTTTTTTTTTTTTTTGGATTATAAAATTGAAGCTTGGTGTAAATTCTAATAGAAATTGTGTGTAAATTGAAGAAATATCCTTTCATGTTAAAAGGGAACAGTTGTAGATAGAGAATCACTTGTGACCCAGTGTGCATTTCCTAATGTACGATTTGTAGAAGGGGGTTTCTCATATGGGTACAGGGTGTTCTCCTGAGTTGTTGAAAAGCATACCCTCCTCCAAGTTAACTTCATTATAAAAGTCCTTATTATCTAAATATGTGAGAATTAAAGATTGCTATGACACTGACAAGCAAGTGTAACATTTTGGGCTTGTGTTTTTTGTTGTTCTGTATATTGAGCAAATTCAACAAATCTTTATTTTTGTTATTTCCCTGCTCTTTTTGTTTAGATATAATGATGTGTAGCATATCTTGGATATATATGTGTAGAAGGTAATGTGTGTTGTGTGGTGGTTTAACAGTATATCATTTTCTAATTAAAGGATATTAATTAGAATTACAATTTTCATGAAACTGTTCCACCCTTTCCGCCACCACACCAGCTGTTAACATTTTATTAGAGAGTGAAATTAAACTGCGACAAGTAATGGTTTGATGCATATATGGATAGTGGGTCTAGCATGGTACTGTATTAGTCTTATGCAGAATGCTGCTGGGAGAGGCAATGGATAATAGAGTTGAAGATATTGATGAATACTATATTCTGCAATGAAGTTTGTGTTTTTATTAGAACTTTGTATTTCTTATTTTGACTAACTTAAGAGGTAAAAAATGTTTTGGTTGGTTACTCCTATCTGAAATTTGTTTAGCAAAAGTTTTACTTTCAATAGCTTTTAAGCTTGATCTAAACATAAATGTAAGGTCTTTTTGTTTGTTTTCCAGGGTCTGTACAAGGCGACTTATAGCATAACAAATATTTTTTTATATTGATTTGCTTTCCTGGTAAGCCCCAAGTTTTGTTTGGTTACAATAGCATCAAGTGGGTTGGTTTTATTTATAATTTATTTTTTTTATGTATTTATTAGGTCACTAATCCCAACATTTTCTTTGTGGAAAATGGTGTGCTCATGTTAGTGTGTATGTTTTTGCCAGTATTTTTCATCCTTTGTGTAAATTGTATGATTGCATTGCTTCATTTAGTAGTTTAAATTACTTCAGAATAGGTCAGTCATTAATCTGTGCAATTCTAAAAGTTGCTATCTGTTGTATGCAATACAAATTTTCATATTAAGTTATGGGCTTGATTGGTCTTTTTGTGAGGATTTTTCTTTCTCCACAATTTTTAAATTTTATTTTTTTTATTATAATTATGGTATATATAATTACAAAACATTTTGTCAGTAAATTACAAATGTTCTTATACATCACTAACTTTATGAAAATCCTACAATTTGGTGGTATTTATTTTTTAGGGGGCATTTTAACAATAGAATTTTTTTTATTCTTTCTCTCCCAATGCTGCATTTATTTTGAAAGCATAAAACATATATACCAAGTAGAAATTTATTGTGGTAAATGGGGCTGAATTTTATTTAGATTCTTTGATGTTTGAGGTGTGTCTAACCCCCTCCTTTTCTTGACTACAGGATACGTTTAATATATTTAGTTAAAAGAATTGATTTAAGTTATTGTAGAATTAATAGTAATTGAAGTGGGTTATTGTCCAATATGGAATTTGATCTTTAATATAGTAGCTAAGGTATTTTTAAAGGGAAGAATTTTGCAGGCTTAAAATTAACATTGAACTGCTGATGTCTTTAGCTGTTTTATAATACACTCTGTATCCAAATAGAACACTAGAAATTTTTCCAGCAAGATTATACTGTTTAGCCAAGCTCTTTTAGGAGGCTAATATGTTAATTAACAGTATTTCAGTTTTTTAAGCTTTGAGCTTGTTTCACTAACAAATTAGGATGTTGCCTAGTGTTCACATGCTCTTCCTGTCATCAATACTACTACTGTTTAAGGAATGTGCGTGCTTTGTTTGTGAATGATATTTTAAAAATAAGTCAAACATGTAGGGCATCAAACTGCATAACTCACCACAAGATTATTTACATGGTTAACTAGATTATAGTACAATACTAAGTTTAGAAATGCAATTCAATATGAAGGTGTATTTATGCCATTATCATATTATGCATAATCCTCTTAGCATTATGTTTACCCCTGGGAAAAATGAGCCAAACACTTTTTTTTTTATTACATGTAACAAACATTCAACTACCAAAATGTTAACATAAAAAACATAGGAAAGTGTTTGTGTCTTGTGCAGATTGTTGTACTGATGCAGATTTAGTACATGTACTTTGTATGACACGTTGTGAGACAATCACAAACACACAGCCCCCCGTCTCAGCTGGGAACTTAGTAGTGTTTTCCTTTGTGCGTGTTTCTTTTTTTTCTGCTCCTTGTTGCTTTCACACGAGATGATAGAATGTCAGAGCCTCATCTGCATGATTGATGCACCCAATCTGCTACTGCAGGCTACCACAGCACAGGGCTAAGTGGATGACTTTAATGGTTGCCCCATTGTGAACACTGCTTAGTTTTTTTGTTAGAGGCTCATCCCTACTCAAGAATGTCTATGGTAACTATAATGTACTTCATCATTGAATTTTTTTTTTTTTTTTGGTGGCATGATGTTAGTTTGTCCACTAGATGGCAGTAGACTAATGTCTTGAGAGTTGTTTACGCTTAACACTGTAAAGTGTATCATTGCATATCAACCCAAGTGCGACTTGTGTTTAACCCTAATTGCATAGAATTTCGAACAGTTAATGCCAAGAACATTAATCCAATTTTGAATCACATGCAGAGAGAAAGTGAGAACCCATAAAGATGTGATTAAGCACAAGGTAGAAACCAGCAGTAGTTCATGAATACAAGTGTAAGAAATGTGTGATTAATAGTTGCCAGACAAGCCTGAAAAAAATATATATAACCAATTTTTTTCTTCAAGTTTCAAAAGGAGCAAGGAAACCTGTTATAAATCCTGTTTAGAAATATATGTTAAAAATAGGCTAAATTAATGTGTAAGAGCTATAAAATTAAAGCATGGAATGCAGGATAAAAATACAAAATGTTGGAACAGAGTAAATATGGGTGTGACCTAATATATTTAATAAAGCAATAAATTAGAATGTATTATTAACTTAGTTCTGCCGTGGATTAATTCCCTGTCAGGGTTTGTTCTTATATTGTGCACTATGGCTACCTGAGATGGGCTACAACCCCGCAATCCTGATTTGGACTAGGCAGGTTAGAAAATGACACATTAACTTGTTCGTCTACATGTATAGAGGTATGAAATTTTGCATTAAAACAAGTTTGTAATATGTACCGCTTACATTTGGCTTTAATATCCATTCTGATTTTTAACAGGTTATTTGCCAATAAAAATTGCACTGATTAAATTGCACTGAAAGACAAGGCTTTTGCTTAAAGAATCTTGTACTCTTAAAAAGTATTCTGCACATTTTGAGTGAATCAGAAGCCAGATTCTGTTTTTCTTTTGACTTCAGCTAGTGTTTTATGCAGGACACTTTAGTCTCTTCCTAAACATAGCTTTGTGTTTGCAGGGTATGGTGGATAAGTATTAATAATGTAAATATTTGTCAAACAGGGATGATCTGAGGTTTTATAGGGCTAATATTGATAAATGTTTTCATGTTGCTGAACTAGCCATTTCGGATTGTGTGTTGTGTTGTGTGTGGTTTTTTTTTTTTTTTTTGCGGAAGGGAATTTAAAAAAAAATTATACTAAGCTTCTGATTTAACCAGACATGGAAAGCTGTATGCTCTATATTAATGAGCAAAATATTGTATTTTTGTAATTAAACTATACACTACAAGTATTACCTGGTCATTTTTTTATTGGCAAAATTAAATTCTGTAGGCTTGTTGTTTAGTGCCATAAGTACAAAAATAAAATTACCTTAAAATACATTCAAGTATTAAAATATGTACATAAAATATTAATCCATAATGTATACAACATAATTACAAGCTGTCATATTGTTTACTCTCTTCTGTAATTTACTTCTGAATCAAAGTAATTAAAAAAAAAAAAAAAAAGTTTTCATGGTTTGTCTATCAATATATTTTCACAAACACTGCTTAAATGTAAATGTACATGCACTTATAATTTTTGAATTATTTTAATGATTAATTAAATTACACTTTTAACTTTGAAAAAATATTCAGGTTTTTTTCTTCATTGTACCTCTAGTCATTCCTTAATTATTGAGGTGTAATTATACATATGCATTGCCTTTTATTTATGCAGTGCTTATTTCTTACCAAAACTTGTATGACACACAAACAAATAATATACACCATGCAAACACTAAAAAAGCAACAAATTTATGAAATGTTAATGAGATGTTAATCAAGAAGATACAAGGCTAGCATGATTAACAAGTTTGCAAATAAGATAGGCAAACTTTGCTTTTATGCTAACAAGCCTACTGCTTACTAAGCAGTAGTTTGAAATTCTTTTTCTAGTTGAAAATTTGAGCTGCTGCATTAAACACAAGCTTGCTCACCATACAAATTCAGACAAGTAGTGTCTGTTTTAATTTAAAAGATTAAATAAAAAGGTCTGAATACATTATACTATCTTTTTTGCCCCTTCTGTAATCTCATAGGACAGCTCATGAGGTTCTTTTTTTTTTTCGCAGTTTATTATTCCACTTTCTTTACTGTAAAGGCTAATACTCCAGTTCTATGTTTATGATGAAGTCTGTCTAGCTGCTCTATTTTTTTTTCCACAAGTTTTGAAGCCAAAAAAAGATGTGTGCTTGCTAACATACTCCTTTACATGAGGTATTACTACAACTAAATTACCCTAAAACTTAAAAAAGCAGGTCCTGCAAAAATCAGAAAAATGTTTTTGATTTATTTATTTTGTATGTGATCTGCCTATTTACCAATCATTGACTGAATCTTTTGTAGTGTAGATCAACAAATTTAGACGTATGGCCATTCAAGCATCACTGTTGGCAATTTCTAGATGAGCATTTCATTCTTGTTTGGGGGAAACTATATCTGTTAAGTGTTGTCTGTGGATGGGTCTTTAATATTTTTAATTTATTACAACAACAAAAATGGAGTCTTGACTGGAGTACCAATATAATTAAGAGAACAAGGAAATTCTGTGGGCATTAAAAATATTGCTGATAGCATAGAAAAGAAATGGTGCATCAAATAAAACTAAACTGTTATATATAGTCTAAATTTCAGCTTAATTAGTTTAACCAAACCTTTGTCCCCATTAAGTGAAAAAAGACATGGTTTAAAATATTTAGAACTTTCAAGTCAAATTTCTAAATGCATTAAAAACCTTTCAATGAGAATATTATTCTGCTTTGTATTGTAAATGTCAATATTCCAGGCCTTTCTCTATTCTAAAGTCTGACTACTCTGTTTACAGGAAGTTCCAACAGCAAAATATGTGTGATTCCCCAAGCACAGTAATAGTTTGCATAAAGAAGCAGTACATCTAAATTACTGTAAAGCATTGAAAAGTAGATTCTAAATGTTTAAGAACTAGTTATTTGTGTGTGTGTGTGTGTGCGCATATAGAATTTTTGCTTACCATTTTCAAATTCACTTACCATTTTGGCTTATCAGAATTGTGAAAATAACTTATTCTCATTAGTAGCTGAAAAAAGTACAAACTATGAAAAGTGTATATATTTTTTTACTACACCACAACCCAAGCAAGATATTCATCCAATCAAAAGAAAACTGGTTTCATTTAAGTCAGTGATACTTTGTTTCAGTCCACATTAGTTTGTCAAAGATACAGTGGGCAAACATACAGTTGTCGACGTAATTCCTTGTTATAATTAGTATATTTATTTCACAAAGGTTATATAGAAAAATTAACCTTATAATCCAGTATTGCTTGAGTACCCTTTTCGTTCCCTCATTTCAACCAGTTATACATGATGACATGCACTGCCTTAGAGTGTAACGGCAGGCAACCTGGCAGCACTGATGTAACACAAACGCACCAGGATTGGATAAGATCTTGCTCCGTGTCAAATCCTTAATATTCCTAAATATTGGTACGGATGTTCATTTATGACAGAAGTAATGGATGATTATTACCTTTGATACAGTATTACAATTGTGATTATGCAGCATCACAGTAAGGAGGCCTGCATTTGTGTTCTGGTCCTTCCTGCATGGAGTTTGAATGTTCTTCTCATTTCTGGTCCTAGTATGTTCTTGGTATGTGTTCACCATGCAATGGACTGCCCAGGGTTTGTTCCTGTCTTGTGCCCTTTGCTAGTTGGTATAGGCTTCAGGTATGCAAACAACGTTAATAGCATTAATATATAGCAAGTTCAAGAACTACTGATATGGTAACATATTATTAAATGTTGCTGCCAAAGCACTTTAGTCTGTAGCAGACTTAGTCCTTGAGTGACTGCATCCCTGTTTTTGATGAAAATACTATAGTGAAAGTTACAGTACTCATTTACAGGGTCAGCCAGGTCTACTTTTCAGTGTAAATTCTTGCTTTAAAAAAACACTTTGTTGTGCACAGTTTTAATTCAAGCCTAATCTTTTTGATAACTAAAATGCAAAGGCCTGTTTTATCTGAATTTACTTTTGATAGCCTGGTGCTATCAAAATGTGCATGTAATGTTAGTATGACTTGGTGCTGTGAGCTTTTCTTTCATGCCCTCTCACCATAATGAACTAGAGGTTGGATTTTAAATGGTTACATAAAACTTTACTTGCAGTGCTGTAACAGTTTACTCTGTACTTTTTTGATCAATGTAATTTCAGATTATAGACCGTTCTTCTCATTTTGATACTAAAACTGAAAATGCTAGGTGATCTAGGTTCAACATGACTTCTAACTTTTTGAAGGCTGCTTCTAACATGAGAAAGAAATGTGCACTTTTAAAAAGTGTTAGTGCTTGATTACAGCAATCATTTGCTTTATAGAGCTGTCTGTAACTGAAAGTTTAATTCCTAACAGCAGCATGGTCTCTAAAAGAAATGCAGTAATTGCCACTTTGCACAATTAGTATATTGCGGAATTATTACAGAAATTCCCTTATATTCGCATTTTGAATACTCTCCTTCAGATATAACACACTTGTCCCGGTGCTTATGCTATGCCTGGAAACCTTTTCCTTTACTCCTCTTTTTGTTACTATGTCTTGAACATCCTTTATCTGTCAGAGATAGAACAATCCAAAAGAAAACTTTCTTGAGGAAAATACTCGGACAATCACATTATTCTTTCTCCAGGTATAAATAATCTGTTTCAGTATTTCAGAAATTTGCCAATACAGAGGGATGATATTTATTTACTTCAAGTCTGAATGTTTTATATATGTTGAAAATGGTAGCAAGTGAAATAGAGAAGGAAAACTTTCTTTAACATGTTAACTTGCTGAGTTTTCTTCTTTGTTATAGATCTAAGCAGCCAGAACTTTGTGTGGAAGCAAGTTATTTTCTGTGTCTGTAGCAAAAATACTTTGGGTCATGTACAAAAAATTCTGCTTAACTTACACATTCTGGGTAACTTAAACACATCAAGACACCATGCCATTACATAACATGGTATTGGATATACAAGGTGTGATCCAGAAGTTCCCAGAATGCATTTATTTAAAAGCATACACACCAAATAACAATTAATGGTGAACAGTTCCTTCAAAATAGTCACCTGTTGAGTTGATATACCAATCCCAGCGAGATTTCAACCTTTCGAAGCACCTCTGGAAGTCATTTTTTGTGTGTTCAAGACATCGGTTGTTACCGCTTGGATCTCCTCTACCGTCTCAAATCTGTGTCCCTTGAGCCTCATCTTCATCTTAGGAAATTAAAAAAAAAGTCAGATGGCGCTACATCAGGGGAGTACGGAGGGTGGGGAATGGCAGTAAACTTTGTAGAAGCCAAAAATTTGCTTACAATCAGAGATGTGTGAGCTGGTGTACTGTCATGATGCAAAAGAAATGACTTGTCAGTCCACATCTGAGGATGTGTTCTGCGAATCCGATTTTGCAAACGCCTTAGAACATCCTTGTAGAATGCTCCATTCACAGTCTGTCCTTGTGGCACAAATTCCTTATGGGTGACACCCTTCACATCAAAGAAGCAAATGAGCATTGACTTGGTGTTGCTGTGAACTTGTTGAGCTTTTTTGGGTCTTTCAGATCACTCATTTTCACAAACAACCCTTCACAGAAACAACCGAAGTTTAAATGAGAACTGCAACTTGAAAAACAACTGTGACGTTCTAACGCGTGATAACATCTCTCAAGGACAACTTGAACTGCTATCTAGTGGCGATTGATATAACCAAACTGTTCTAGCTGCAGAATAAATGTATTCCGGGAACTTTTGGCTCACGCCTGGTATAAACAAAAAAGTGAATGCATATTTGTGCCATAATCAGACATATCTTACTTTAAGTAAAATGAAAATAGAAAAGTTTAATGATGCCAGTAACCCTGGTTTTAAGTTGGCTTCTTTAAAATCGCAAATGGTAGGTTCTCTTAACAAAAAGAAGCATTTCTGCCTTTTCAACAGCAAATCTATCTCTCTCTTCATTCGCTGTATTTGATGTGGTTGAAAAAAGGCATTCATTATCTATACTGGTACAAGGTGCCAATAGGTATTTGATCACTGCATTACCTTTCCAATACTGAATGGTGCAGTTCTTTCTGGAGATAAGTCCTCTCTGAGTGAGTTAGTTAGTTAGTTATTCAGCTAAAACAGTAATGTTTAGAAACATTTACCTATGTAATAATAAAAAAAAAAAAATAGTAAACTTAGCTTGACCAGATTTGTGGTAAGGATATTATGTCCTGTACCAACCACCACCATTAATAAAAACTTGTAATGCTGAAAGCTTGGCGTATAATGATTTGGATCATATAATGGACATTCTGTATAAAGTGTGATGCAGATGCACTTTTTAAGAACTGCAGCACAAGCTGTTTCACGATGAAATAATTTGTACAGGAAATACTGTATGCCTTGAAATGCTGGTTTGAATCCCTGTCGCTGCCAAAAGAGAGCATACTTTGCTGGGCCCTTAAGCAAGGCCCTTAACCTTCAATTGCTCCAGGGGAGCTGTACAATGGCTGACCTTGCGCTCTGACCCCAAGGGGTATGCGAAAACTAACAAAATTCCTAATACAAAGAATTGTATAAGGCGAAATAAAGAACCAAAAAAAAAATATTGAGAGAATGCTTATTTCAGGGTGATTTTGTTTTAAAGTAATCCTTACATTAAAACTGGAGTACTGTACATCTTTTATATTTTGCAAGCAGGGTGACACGTCTTTTACAAAGTACAGAACTTGACGCTGCTTTTTAGCAAACCTGTTCCTCTTTTTTTTTTTGTTCCCATTAAATTTCTCTACTGCTTTTCCACAGTGACTATACTATCCAAAATAGAAAAACCACAAATCTAGCAAATATAAATTGTACAAACCTGATGAAAAAGGCGAGGCGATGCCTTTAACATGATCCTGTTCATCTCGGCTAATGTGTGAGGAGCAGTTTGCCCTGCTCTTTTAAGTTCTGCATAGGTCCAACGGGCTGCCTTGCAGTGCCAATTATGAGTTACCAGCAAACACATGGTATCGATTGGATATTTGAACGTTGCAGTATATGATTTGTGGATTATATATATAAAAAAAAAAAAATGAAATCCATAAGTTTCTTTTCTCATTTTTAATTCAGGATGTCTGGTCAACCTAATTATTGTGATTATTATTAATAATTTTATGATTTAGTTATGTTACCTCGGGAGCAGTTGAATATAGTTTTGCAGCCACATATACATTTTCTTCTAGAATTTCTTAATATGTCTCCAACAATGAAGCAGCAATCTTGGAGTGCCAGATCCTTTTCTGTTATGGCATACTATTGCTCTCTGCATCTCCTTCACTGGCTGACTTCTTGATCAGATGTTTCTCAAGTACTTCACTTGTATTTTGGTATCTTGGTTAAAAAAAATTGATCTTTGTTTCCACGGTTACAGGAGATGGATTATGAGGATAGATTAAAAGAGCTGTACCTTTTCAGTTTAAGCAAAAGAAGATTAAGAGGTGACATGATTGTGTTTAAAATTATTAAGGGAATTTAGTACATTGGTACAAAATTATACTAAGCTTCTGATTTAACCAGACATGGAGAGCTGTATGTTCTATATTAATGAGCAAAATGTTCTTTTAAAATTAGTTCATCAAGAACACGGGGCCACAGTTGGAATCTTGTTAAGTGCAATTTTCACACAAACATTACAAAGCTTTTTTTTTTACACAAAAAATGATAAACACTTAGAATAAGCTACCGAATAGTGTGGTAGACAGTAAGACTTTAGGAATTTTCAAAACTCAACTTGATGTGTTTTTTTAGATAGGACTGGCGAGCTTTGTTGGGCTGAAAGGCCTGTTCTTGTCTAGATCGTTGTAATGTTCTAAAAAACACAACTATTTTGGCCTCAAAATATTTGTCAGTTCAGTGTGCAATTAGATTCAACATGCTTGTAGAGCTGACTTCTGAGCTCCAAATATTTGTTGTGAAACTAATGTGACATTTTTTCTGTAGATGTTTTTTTGTAGATATGCATAGAAATTGCATCATATAATACAGGCAGTGAGACATCGGCAAAGTATTGCCAGCTTGGAAAAATGTACCCATGTTCTAAATGGTGCAGTAGTAGACTAAATCCCTCGTCCTCAACTATTGAAAAAAGTTGGTCATAAAGTGAGGTAATCTCCATTGTTTTAGTAGTTATGCCTTTACCTCTGTTGCTGTTTCAAGGAAATCTCACGGTTTGAATGGTTTCCTTTATGAAACTACCACTGATGAGCCTGGAAACATCTAATTTAACATTGGTTTTGGTAGCATTAGCTGCTGGAAATTCTGTGTTTTTATATGCAGTAGTTCCTCCTCGATCGCGGGGGT